>NC_012879.2:32438048-32551214 GCF_000003195.3 Sorghum bicolor
GTATGGAGACAGAGTTAGTTTTGGTGCAAGATAGGTACACAGTTTGCGCCTAATGCATCATAGGCTAAGAAACCATTTTGGATGCACCCGAAGATACTCCTGGGTAAAGGGGCTCAAGTGGAAGCTTAGTTTGCTTTTGTTTGGAGATAGTGCTAATCTTGATGCCAGATAGGTGCACGAATTCCATAGAACGTACCATATGCTTTGAAATATATTTGGAAGCACCCAGTAGAACTCCTAGATCACATGTGTCATATAGAATCTCACTTCGGTCTCTTTGGAGATAGTGTTAGTTTCGGTGCAAGATAGGTACATGTTTTGTGCCTAATGCACCATAGGCTAAGAAACTATTTTGGACGCACACGATGGTACTCCTTGGTGAAGAGGCTCAAGTGGAATCTTGGTTCTTTCTGTTTGGAGATAGTTCTAATCTTGATGCAAGATAGGTGCACGGTTTGTGTAACACCCGAGGTGTTTCTCACTTGCTAAGTACTAGGTTTGAGTTCAAACCGGACAAGTTCAATGGTAATAAAGAGGTCAAAGTCAATCTATGAAAGTAAACCCCAACTTGGGCTTGGTGGATGCAACCTTGCTTGCATATATGCCATTTTAAAAGGTATGCTTTGATGATGCTAGTGGAACCTTTTCCATGTGTCTTATATCCATCCCAATCTATATTGGTCGCTGGAAAAGTTTGGTGAAGTTTGGAATCAAGAAGTCACATGAAATGATAAGTTAGATCCTTGTTGGAATGACTCTATTAAGGAAATAGAATCATGGGTCATGAACCAAACCTTCCAAACTTGCTCATATGACTCTAGATGAATTATACAACAAAAGTCATGCAGGGTTCATGTTGAGCTTATGTCAAGAAAATGCTTCAATTGGCCTAAAACCCTGTTTGGAGCTTTATCGGGTTACTGCTTTGACCAAAGTGAAAGATTGACTTATGTTGCAGTTATGAGGTTTGACCCTAAATGAAAGCTGTAGTTTTGCTTCTGTAGAAGAAACTTTATTCAAGGGTAAAGAACCAAATCAGCATGCAAATAGTTCAAACAGAGGCTCCAAGTTCGAATCAGCTGCTGCTTTTTATCCCTGAGAAATAATTCTGTCCCAGGAAAGTGACAGCAGCAAGTTAGCTTCTTTGTGACATTTTATTATTCAAATTCATATGGTAACTCAATTAGATTCCTTAATATGAGTTGGAGTACTCTTCTTGATGGAATCAATGGATTAAGTATCATCAAATTTGGAGTTCATTTGGATGTTCAAACATAGCTCCCAATACAGCAAAAGATTAATTTATCGCTAAACGGACGTCGACCCGTTGGCATGCCACGTTCTCGTGTTTTTGTTAAGCAACTCAAGTTGGTCCAAAGGTAAAAGTTGTGGATAATTGTTTGGAGAAGGTTATGTAAAAAGTTGCATCAAGTTTGACATGGTTTGGACCATCAATTCTTGGTTTTCCTAATCACCGTCAATACGTTGACACTCGGGACTTGGCATCTAATTATCTCTTAATCTGTTGGTCTAATGACCATGGTCACTTAATCAAAGTTGGAGAGCAGGCCGAAGTGAGCAAACTTTGTTTTTGGCCCAAGGTCCAATTCAGCCCGGAAAAGGCCCAAAATCGCCTCCCACGCCGGCCACTTCACTGCCCGCCACGTGCTCGACGAAATGTCGACGCGTCCTCCATGCAAGCTGGGCGCCCAAAACCTCCATTGCCACGCGCTGCCCTGCTCCCAGTGCATCCAGAAGTGGGCGCTGAACTCCCTACTCCTCCCTGCTCTCACTCTCTACCCTCGCTCGCTCCTCCTTCGCTCGGTGCTCGCCCTGCTGCTCGCGCCGTCGCCATGGCCGCCGTGGAAGCTCCTGCCGCCGCGTTCTCGCTGCTCCGGACCTCCTCACTCCCTGCAAGCGCCGTCCGTAGCTTCACCTCCATCTCCTACATCTCGTGCTCGCGCTCGCCGTCCGAATCCGTCGCCGTGGTCGCCGGCGTGCCACCGCCGCCGCCGCCGTCGGTGTGCGTGCGTGGCCGGACCGCCACGGGCCACCTTTGGCCGAGCCGTGGCCACCTACGGGTGCGGCTCATTGCCGTGATGCTTCCCCACCCCTCCATCGCCGCCGACGAGGCTCCGACGGGCCGGAACAGGAAGCTCCGGCGAGTCTCCCCTGTTCTGTTCGCGACCAGGGACCTCGGGCTCGAATTCGACAAAAGTGAGGGGTCCAGATGTGAAGTCATGACACATGTGAATAGTACCTACAGGGACCTCTCGGTTGTAGTTTGTTTTGCGGATAACTTAAGGGTCTCTGTGCAAATCTGTTTTTCCTTCATATGGCTGAAGTTTGGAAAATCATCATAAATTGTAGAAAAATCGTAAAATAACAAATGTGGACTTTTTGGGAGCCTTGTGAAATTGTCTATGCAGTGGATCTATAATATGACAAGGTTTAGTTTGTAATTTTAGTCGTAAAAATAGATTTATGCAGTTAGGTTTTCATTGCTTGCTATATTTGTCTTTTTTATAACTCCTGTAGTATTGCTCCAATAAATGTGAAAATATTGTGACATACTTTTCATATGAGATTCGATGTCTGGTAAAAGTTTCATCAATTTAGGATTGATAGATTAAGAGTTATAAAACTAACAAATGCCCTGTGTTGCTTTGCTCCTATTCTGAGTGGATCTGCATGTTTGTATTGTTTGGCTCAGTTAAGTTGTGAATCTTGCCTGGATGAAAATATATAAGTTTTAGTACTTTTCATGGGCTTTCCAAAAAGGTAAATAGCACAATTTTAGGATAAGCACATGTTTAGTTATAGTGGTTTAAATTACTGTTCCAGTTTCTGTCTAAACCCAGACAGGATTGCATTGTTTGTAATTTAAGGCCTTGTTAGTGGTAGATTTAGCTCTAGATGTTTATAACAAAGTTGTTCACAATTTAGTAATCTTTCTAGAAAGTACACAACCATAAATTATGGACATGTGAACCTCAAGTTAGAGCTGTTTAATGTAGCATGACAGATTCTGTCTATGTTTTAGACAGAGATGTCTTTATGCGATTAATTGACCTTGTTAACTCTAGATTCATATTTAGATGATAATAAGAAAGTTGTAGGTAACTTTATAAGCTTTCCAAAAATATAAGAATCATGTTTGCTGGAGTTCTATAACTCCAGTTATGCTTCCTTGAATTGCCTATCAGTTTTCTGTTGTAATTGTACTTCTACTGTTTGGCAGCATGAGCAGTTTTATTTATGCAATTAATACCATGATATAAATTATGTTTGCTGTGAAACTTGTATATATAAAATATGTAGATAATTTACTAATATATATTGTGGTAAAGTTTCATATCATTTTGCTAAGTGGTTTGTGAGTTACAGTAGTATGAATTTCATCCTTTAAAATGCTTGTTCTCTGGAAATACCTGGAGCAGATTATATGGTCATGCATGTTTGACTTGGTTAACTTGTTAATCATGCTAATATGATTAAAGATGAATTGTAGATAATTTGATGATCTTTCCAGAATGTCCTATTGCATAGTTTTTGGAGTTGTGTAACTCCAGTTATGATTTATTTACTGAGTTGTTGCATGTATGTCCAGAATTGCTGAAATACATGAATGCTTGATTGCTTTACTTTGTGTGCTAACTATGATACATGTCTTTAGCGGTGATTAAGTAATACACTTGTAAACTTGTTAAACTTATGTTGTGATTAATATGTTTTCTAAATATTTGGTTTTGTGATGTTAGTTAAATAACTTAGAGGCATGTGTCTTGCATACTTTTATGTAATGCATGTTGTGTCACTATTCCGCATATTCATGCACTTGCATCTTGCATCTCATCTAGGTGCGATAGATGTATCACATGAAGGTCTTGGTGTGGGAACAAACTCGAAGACGGTGTTGGGTGGACCCATCCCGCAGGTGGAAGGACTAAGCAAGTGTTGCGACCTAAGATGTCATCAAGATGGAGCAACTAACTGAACTGACTCAGTGTTGATCCCAGGCAAGCCCCGGAGCATTATAAGTCTCCCACTACTTTTGAATGCAATTGAGAATATATGTTATATATGTATTGTTGCATTAAGTATAGGAGTTGGGTGAAACCCTTGCTGCATATATCACTCCTTGTCCAGTAAATATACCTATGACCCTATGTAGATTCAGGATCGAATCTAAATGCTTAGCTATGCTTAGATCGGTAGAAGCCAGGTGATGTCCTGTCACCTGAGCAAGATAGGTGGATACCTGAAAAGGTCGGCTATATATGCTATCATGGAAATGACCAAGTGATGAGGATGAATAATTGGAGACCGGGCGGGACGATGATAGAGAAGTAACAAGACATGGAGGTCTTGGGTGCCTATCTATCCCCACCTGTGTCGATTAAGGACCGATCTTTGACGGCCCTCTTGTCATGTTGAACGCATGCCCCACACTTAGCTGGAATGATAAGTCGTTCCGACCGCGAAGCCTGAACACTATCCAGGCCGGGAGTCGAGCCGCCATGCGCTGTATTGGTGATGGTTGAGGAGAACGACGAGGGCGCGGCGCGCAACCTTGGTATACCTTGGATACCTCGGTCGCCGGAACGGTCCTCGGGTACTGGTGGTGCCTGCCGAACCCACGAATTGGTCCTAGATAGTGCAATATGGTGACCTGTAGCTCACTTGATCAGTAAGTGTGGTTTGTGTTGGGAATAACTCGCCAGCTGGTCAGAAATCGATTCGAATCGCCATCGCTCCTGGATAGTGAGCACTTGACTTGAGCCACGTCCTCGTAGTAATGTTTATGGAACACTTTGATGGTTATGGTATGATGATGATGTTGGAAATGCCACATCAAATATGGGTACTATGGTTGTATCTTAATCAAGTGATTGCTTTAGTACAGGTGCTAATCTAGATGACAGGTTAATGATTATTAACTTGAGCTAAATACCTGAAATGTTACTTAGTCGCAACTTAAGCTTTTTATGCAAAAAGTGTTGTCAAGCTAGCTCCACCAATAAAGCCTTGCATACTCCTTGGTGTCATATTATTTCTGGTTTATGACGGGTAAGTCTAGCTGAGTACCTTCTTGTACTCAGGGTTTATTCCCACTTGTTGCAGGTTGTGATGTATCATGGCTACTGCAAGAGTTGGATGACTCCTACCATACTAGAGGAGTAAGATCATGGGCATGATCCTTCTTAGTTACCTCATCAATACTGCTTTTGTTGGATTTGACCTGGATACTGGCATGTATTTGGAATGAGGGCAATATTAGTTTCAAATTACTTTGCTTCCGCTACTTTTCAACTTAAGTTGTAATAACTATATTGAACTCAGATGTATGTCAAACTATTTGTGAAATGGATGTAACATGTGACTTGTTATGTTGAATCACTACGATCTTGGCTGGTATGTTGGTTGGTTTGAAATCCCTCGTGATCTCACGGACTACCGGGTTTATGAGAGATCGATTACGGTAAAGCAACTGCTTTGGCGGGAGTTTTTCGTAGTTGATCTCTTGTAAATTGGGCGGTTCTGTTACAGTTTGCATGGAACATACCATATGCTCAAGAATCAATTTGGACAAACCCGATGGAACTACTAAATGAAGTGTATCATATGAAATCTCGCTTCGGTCCAGTTGGAGATAGTATTAGTTTCGGTGCAAGATAGTTACATGGTTTGTGCCCAGTGCACCATAGGCTCAGAAATTGTTGTGGAAGTTCCTGATGGTACTCCTAGGTGAAGAGGTTCAAGTGAAAGCTCGGTTTGGTCTGTTTAGAGATAGTGCTAATCTTGATGAAAGATAGGTGTACGGTTTGCATGGAACGAACCATATTCTTAGAAATCAATTTGGACGCACCCGACAGAACTCCTAGATCATGTTTGTCATATGAAATCTCGCTTCAATCTGTTTGGAGACAGTGTTAGTTTAGGTGCAAGGTTGGTGCATGGTTTGCGCATAATGCACCATAGGCTCAGAAACCATTATGGAAGCACATGATGATAATCCTAGATGAAGAGGCTCAAGTGGAACGTCGGTTCGATCTGTTTGGAGATAGTGCTAATATTGATGCAAGATAGGTGCACGGTTTGCATGGAACATACCATATGCTAAGAAATCCATTTGGACGCACCCCAATAGAACTCTTAGATGACATGTGTCATATGGAATCTCGCTTCGGCTGTTTGGAGACGGAGTTAGTTTTAGTGCAAGATAGGTACACAGTTTGCGCCTAATGCATCATAGGCTAAGAAATCATTTTGGATGCACCCGATGATACTCCTAGGTAAAGGGGCTCAAGTGGAAGCTCAGTTTGCTTTTGTTTGGAGATAGTGCTAATCTTGATGCAAGATAGGTGCACGAATTGCATGAAACGTACCATATGCTTCGAAATATATTTGGAAGCACCCAATAGAACTCCTAGATGACGTGTGTCATATAGAATCTCACTTCGGTCTCTTTGGAGATAGTGTTAGTTTCGATGCAAGATAGGTAAACGGTTTGTGCGTAATGCACTATAGGCTAAGAAACTATTTTGGACGCACACGATGGTACTCCTTGGTGAAGAGGCTAAAGTGGAATCTTGGTTCTGTCTGTTTGGAGATAGTTCTAATTTTGATGCAAGATAGGTGCACGCTTTGCATGCAACATACCATATGCCCATAAATCAATTTGGACAAACCCGATGGAACTGTAGATGCACCCGATGGAACTACTAGATGAAGTGTATCATATGGAATCTCGCTTCGGTCCAGTTGGAGATAGTATTAGTTTCGGTGCAAGATAGTTGCATGGTTTGTGCCCAGTGCACCATAGGCTCAGAAATTGTTGTGGAAGTTCCCGATGGTACTCCTAGGTGAAGAGGCTCAAGTGAAAACTTGGTTCGGTCTGTTGGAGATGGTGCTAATCTTGATGAAAGATAGGTGTACGGTTTGCATGGAACGTACCATATTCTTAGAAATCAATTTGGACGCACCCGATAGAACTCCTAGATCATGTGTGTCATATGGAATCTCGCTTCAATCTGTTTGGAGACTGTTAGTTTAGGTGCAAGATTGGTGCATGGTTTGCGCATAATGCACCATACGCTCAGAAACAATTATGGAAGCACCCGATGATAATCCTAGGTGAAGCGGCTCAAGTGGAAGGTCGGTTCGATCTGTTTGGAGATAGTGCTAATCTTGATGCAAGATAGGTGCACGGTTTGCATGGAACATACCATATGCTAACAAATCCATTTGGACGCACCCCAATAGAACTCCTAGATGACATGTGTCATATGGAATCTCGCTTCGGCTGTTTGGAGACAGAGTTAGTTTTGGTGCAAGATAGGTACACAGTTTGCGCCTAATGCATCATAGGCTAAGAAAGAATTTTGGATGCACCCGATGATACTCCTAGGTAAAGGGGTTCAAGTGGAAGCTCAGTTTGCTTTTGTTTGGAGATAGTTCTAATCCTGATGCAAGATAGGTGCACGAATTGCATGGAACATACCATATGCTTCGAAATATATTTGGAAGCACCCAATAGAACTCCTAGATGACATGTGTCATATAGAATCTCACTTCGGTCTCTTTGGAGATAGTGTTAGTTTCGGTGCAAGATAGGTACACGATTTGTGCCTAATGCACCATAAGGTAAGAAACTATTTTGGACGCACACGATGGTACTCCTTGGTGAAGAGGCTCAAGTGGAATCTAGGTTCTTTATGTTTGGAGATAGTTCTAATCTTGATGCAAGACAGGTGCACGGTTTGCATGGAACATACCATATGCTCAGAAATCAATTTGGACAAACCCGATGGAACTATTGATGCACCCGATGGAACTACTAGATGAAGTGTATCAAATGAAATCTCGCTTCAGTCCAGTTGGAGATAGTATTAGTTTCGATGCAAGGTAGTTACATGGTTTGTGCCCATTGCTCCATATGCTCAGAAATTGTTGTGGAAGTTCCTGATGGTACTCCTAGGTGAAGAGGCTCAAGTGAAAGCTCGGTTCGGTCTGTTTGGAGATAGTGCTAATCTTGATGAAAGATAGGTGTACGGTTTGCATGGAACGTACCATATTCTTAGAAATCAATTTGGACGCACCCGATAGAACTCCTAGATCATGTGTGTCATATGGAATCTCGCTTCAATCTGTTTGGAGACAGTTTAGGTGCAAGATTGGTGCATGGATTGCGCATAATGCACCATAGGCTCGGAAACCATTATGGAAGCACCCCATAGTACTCCTAGGTTAAGAGGCTCAAGTGGAATGTCGGTTCGATCTGTTTGGAGATAGTGCTAATCTTGATGCAAGATAGGTGCACGGTTTGCATGGAACATACCATATGCTAACAAATCCATTTGGACGCACCCCAATAGAACTCCTAGATGACATGTGTCATATGGAATCTCGCTTCGACTGTTTGGAGACAGAGTTAGTTTTGGTGCAAGATAGGTACACAGTTTGCGCCTAATGGATCATAGGCTAAGAAAGAATTTTGGATGCACCCGATGATACTCCTAGGTATAGGGGCTCAAGTGGAAGCTCAGTTTGCTTTTGTTTGCAGATAGTGCTAACCTTGATGCAAGATAGGTGCACGAATTGCATGGAACGTACCATATGCTTCAAAATATATTTGGAAGCACCCAATAGAACTCCTAGATGACGTGTATCATATAGAATCTCACTTCAATCTCTTTGGAGATAGTGTTAGTTTCGGTGCAAGATAGGTACACGATTTGTGCCTAATGCACCATAGGGTAATAAACTATTTTGGGCGCGCACGATGGTACTCCTTGGTGAAGAGGCTCAAGTGGAATCTTGGTTCTTTCTGTTTCGAGATAGTTCTAATCTTGATGCAAGATAGGTGCACGGTTTGTATGGAACATACCATATGCTCAGAAATCAATTTGGACAAACGCGATGGAACTATAGATGCACCCGATGGAACTACTAGATGAAGTGTATTATATGAAATCTCGCTTCGGTCCAGTTGGAGATAGTATTAGTTTCGGTGCAAGATAGTTACATGGTTTGTGCCCAGTGCACCATAGGCTCAGAAATTGTTGTGGAAGTTTCTGATGGTACTCCTAGGTGAAGAGGCTCAAGTGAAAGCTCGGTTTGGTCTGATTGGAGATAGTGCTAATCTTGACGAAAGATAGGTGTACGATTTGCATGGAACGTACCTGAAACAGTATCTAGGCCCCTAGTGATTTTGGTGATTAATGACATTGTTGATTACTATGACTAACATGTGTTTTGCAGAGGCAAAGTCATAGGTAAGGTCATGGTAAATAGGTACTCGATGAACAGGGACGTACATGCCTACTTAATAGTGGAAATCGTTTCGGTTTTCAAAGGATGGATGGACATCGTCAAGACTAGACTAGGTCTAAGTGCCATATGGTGAAGAAGGGTACTTAGAGTAGTTTAGGACTTTGTTTTCCTTTGACCATACTATTAAGAGGAGCTTTGATCTAGTAGCTTGACTTAGGCAAGGCTTTAGGTTTAGGTGTGGTGCACACTTGGTAAATCTAGCACTAGGCAGCTCAGAGATAGTCCTTAGATCGAGAGGAACCAACTTCGTTCTGGAGCGATCGCGTTTCGACGAAGTTAGGGTGCCCAAGGGGGCACCGGACGCTCTGTGAGTGCGTCCGGTGAGGTCCTTAGCCGTTGGAACAGTGCCGTGCTTTGGGTTAAGCACCGGACGCTGGCACCGGACTCACCGGGCAGCGTCCGGTCCCATACCCAGGGAGGTTGTAAACCTTCCCTGACAACCGGACGCTAGCACCGGACGCACCGGGTAGCGTCCGGTCCCATGCGCAGGGAGCATGTAAGTTTCCCCTGAGCACCGGACGGTGCACCGGACGCTAGGAGTTAGCGTCCGGTGACCTGTCAGAAGCAAGTATAGTTAGCCGTTGTGGAGCACCGGACGCTCGGTGCAGTGCGTCCGGTGCAACATAATGTGCGTCCGGTGACCCCGTTTTCAGTGGAAAACGGTTGGCCGACCTTTGGACTTCGTGGGTAGTATTTATACTCCTCCACCTCGTCCATGAGAGCTCTCTTGCCCATTTGAACATCAGAGAAACTTGTTGTGGAGCAAGAGAGCAGCAAGAGCCTAGAGAGGATTGAGATTTGAGTGTTTTCTTGAGAGAATCATTCTCTAGTGAGTTCCAAGAGTCAAGTGTGCATCCACCACTCTCTAGAGCCTTGTTTGGGTCAAGTGAGAGTTCTTTGCTTGTTACTCTTGGTGATCGCCATCACCTAGACGGTTCGGTGGTGATTGGAGGCACGAAGAGCGCCCGGAGTTCTTGTGGGTGGCTCGTGTCAAGCTTGTGAGTGGTTTTGGGCGATTCACTGCGACGGAGTGTCGAAGAATCAGCCCGTAGAGAGCACTTGGTCCTTGCGCGGACCAAGGGGGAGCAAGACCCTTGCGCGGGTGCTCCAACGAGGACTAGTGGAGAGTGGCGATACTCCGATACCTTGGCAAAACATCGCCGAGCACTTTCTTTCACTACTCCTTTACATTCTAGCATTTACTTTGTGTCTTTACATTCTTAGAATTGCCATGCTAGAATAGGATTGGAACTAGGTCGCAAAACTTTTTATCCGGTAGCTCTCTAAGTTACTTTAGGCACAAGGGGTTGAATTGGAGCTTATATTTGCTTAAATTTTTAGAGAAGCCCAATTCACCCCCCCTCTTGGGCATTTTGATCCTTTCAATTGGTATCGGAGCCTAGTGCTCATTATTTAGGCTTCACCGCCAGAGAAAGATGTCTAACGGGGATGGACCGCCACCCATGTTCGATGGGGATGACTTCCCGTATTGGAAAATACGGATGGAGTCATACCTTGAGGCATGCGATATAAAGTGCCTAAAAGCCGCGACCGAAGGGTTTACCCCTCCGGCAAAGGACACCGCTCTTACTCCACAAGAGCAAGAAAACGAGAAGTGGAATGCGAAGGCCAAAAACCACATCTTTAGAGGCCTTTGCAAAGAGGTGTTCAACCGCGTTCGGAGCCACAAAACCGCCCATGAACTTTGGAAGGAACTTTATGCGCTCCATGAGGGATCAAAGAGTGAACGCGAGGAACGCTATCACCTAGTGATGAAAAAGCTTAATACATTTGAGATGCTTCCTAAAGAAAATGCTAATGAAATGTATTCTCGCTTGAATGTCATTGTAGAGGAGCTTAATGGACTTGGGCTCACTCAAATGAGTGCGGCGGATGTAGCAAGGAAGATACTATGTGTGCTCCCCATTGAGAAATATGGGCACATAGTAACGGTGCTTCATCAAGGCGATCTTTCCACCGCTACACCAACCGCCATATTGGGGAATATCAATGCTCATGAGATGTACATGCACATGAACCCTCAAGATGGCTCCTCATCGGCCAAGAAAGAAAAGAAGGACTTGGCTCTCAAAGCTTCTCACAAGGGCAAAGCCAAGAAGATTGAAGTTGAGTCATCAACTTCAAGTGATGATGATGCATCTATTGCCCTCTTGGTGAGAAGAACCACAAAGATGTTGAAGAAGCTCAACAAGAATGAAGTCAACTTTGACTCCAAGAAGAAGAAGTTCTTCACAAGTAGCAAGAGGAAGCCCATCTCCGAGATGGATTGCTACAATTGTGGTGAGCTTGGTCATCTTGCTCATCAATGTCCAAAGCCCAAGAAGGACAAGTACAAGAAGAATAACAAAGAGCAAGATGACTCAAGTGATGATGAGAAGAATGACAAGAAGCAATACAAGAAGAAAGGTGGCAAGAAGAAGGAGCACTACAAGAAGAAGAATGGCAAGGCTTACATTGTTGGTGATTGGCTCACCGACATTGAGAGCTCAAGTGGTGACTCCTCCGGCAATGAGAGTGATGATGAGAAGGTAGCCGCCATTGCCATCGATGCTCCATCACCATCATCTTCACCACCATCTACATCCTCTACACACCTATGCCTCATGGCTAAGGGTGACCGGAAGGTACAAAGTGAGGATGAGAGTAGTGAAAGTGATAGTGAATATGAATCACCTTCTTATGATGAACTTGTAAATTTGCTTAACAAGTACACAAAAGTCATAAGAAAATCTAGAAGTGAAAAAGAAAAGCTTGAACTTGAAAATGAAACACTTCTAGCAAAGCTTAAGTCTAGTGATGAGCTTAGAGACCAAAATGAGATCTTGACCACTAAGCTCAAGGAGCTCAAACTCTCTCTAAAAGAGCTCAAAGAAAAACATGATAAACTTGAGAGTGTTCATGATGAGCTTATCACTAGATATAGAGCAATGAAAGAAGAACTAACAACTCTAAAAGCAAACTATGACAACCTTGAGATTGCTTATGAACTTGCAATTGATGAAACACATGTTGCTACTAACAATGTTGCTAAGCTTGATGTAACCACATCTTGTGATGACTTACTTGTGGAGAGCACAAGCAAATGTGTTGATTGCAAGGGCAAGAAAGTGGTAGTGGCCGAGAGTTATGGGGACACTATCAAGCTCAAGGATGAAATTGTCATGCTCAAGAAAGAGTTGCAAGACCAAGCCAAGCACAAGACCATTGTGATTGAGTCACTTGATCAAGACAAGAAGCTTGCATATGAGAACAAATTACTCAAGGAAGAAAACCAATATCTCAAGCTTGGTTTGATGTATGACAAGCAAGAAGAGGATGAGACATTCATCTTGGATGAGTTAGCTAGCAACAATGACCCAATCATCAAGAAGCTAACTCAAGAGAACAATAAGCTCAAGAAAGAGAAGGAACATCTAACCATGGGGTTAGCAAAGTTCACAAAGGGGAAGGACCTTCAAAGTGAGCTTTTCATGAACAGCGTCATGAAGATGGACAAGAGTGGAATTGGCTACAAAGCTCATCAAACAAAGCTCATCAAGTCACTAGCCACTCATGATCAACCAAGCAAGCCAAAGCCAAAGAGATGCTTTGAGTGTGGTCAAGAAGGACACTTTGCTCATGAGTGTAAGGCACCACTACCACCACCCTTGCCCAAGCATGCAAGACCATTTGCCTTCAATGCTCACTACATTGTAAGGAAAGACAAGTGTGGCAAGGTCAAGGTTAGCTTCATGGGGCCGCCCAACAAGCAAAGACCAAAGAAGATTTGGGTGCCAAAGCAACTAGTAGAGAAGGTCAAGGGCCCTAAGCAAATGTGGGTCCCTAAATCACAAGCTTGATCTCTTGTGTGTAGGTGAACTACAAGACCGGTGGATCACATTGGGTAATTGATAGTGGTTGCACTCAACATATGACCGGAGATCCCCGGATGTTCATCTCTCTTGATGAAGATGTTGACAACAAAGAGAAGATCACATTTGGTGACAATTCAAAAGGCAAGGTCAAGGGACTAGGAAAGGTTGTTATATCAAATGACAACTCCATCACCAATGTGTTCTATGTGCAATCATTGAGTTTCAACTTGCTCTCGGTAGGACAACTTTGTGATCTTGGATTTGAATGCCTATTCAAGAAGAAGGAAGTAATTGTGACCAAGGAAGATGACAATGAAGTGATATTCAAAGGCTTCCGACACAACAACCTATATGTAGTTCATTTCTCATCCGATGAAGTTGATGTCAAGACTTGTTTATTCACCAAGACTTCACTTGGGTGGTTGTGGCATAGAAGGTTAGCACATGTTGGAATGGGCACACTCAAGAAGTTGATGAAGAAAGAATTGATTAGAGGCTTGAAGGATGTGACATTTGAGAAGGACAAGCTTTGTAGTGCATGTCAAGCCGGCAAGCAAGTTGCAAACACTCATCCGACCAAGGCCTATCTCTCTACTTCAAGAGTGCTTGAGCTACTTCACATGGATTTATTTGGACCAACCACATACGCTAGTCTTGGAGGCAACAAATATTGCTTGGTCATAGTTGATGATTTCTCTCGGTACACTTGGACATTCTTCTTGCAAGACAAAGTCGAAGTTGCATCAATATTCAAGAAATTTGCTAAGAATGCCCAAAATCAATTTGATGTGAAGATCAAGAAGATTAGAAGTGACAACGGCAAAGAGTTTGACAACACCAACATTGAAGAGTACTGTGATGAAGTGCGAATCAAGCATGAGTTCTCCTCAACATACACACCACAACAAAATGGGGTTGTAGAAAGGAAGAACCAGACACTGATCACCTTGGCAAGAACAATGCTAGATGAGTACAACACTTCGGAGAAGATGTGGGCCGAGGCAATCAACACCGCATGCTATGCTTCAAACCGGCTCTTTCCTCACAAGTTCCTAGAGAAGACACCATATGAGTTGCTCAATGGGAAGAAGCCCGATGTCTCATTCTTTAGAGTGTTTGGATGCAAATGCTACATCTACAAGAAGCGCCAACACTTGGGAAAGTTCCAAAGAAGATGTGACATTGGCTATTTGGTTGGCTATTCATCAAAGTCCAAGGCATATAGGGTCTTTAACCATGCCACAAACAAGGTTGAAGAAACATTTGATGTTGAATTTGATGAAACTAATGGCTCCCAAGGAGCAAGTGATAATCTTCATGATGTAGGTGGTGAACCATTGAGGGATGCCATGAAGAACATGCTGGTGGGAGACATCAAGCCAAAAGAAGATGACGATGATGTGCAAGTCATTGAACCACCATCCACCTCACATGTACCACAAGATGAAGACAAGGATGTGAGAAATGCTCATGAAGACACCCAAGTCACTCATGAGCAAGCGGTGGCACAAGCACAAGATGTTGATGCTCCCCAACCAACCCCTCAAGTGGCGCCAAGAAGAACATCACATCTCCTCCAAGATCACTCTCAAGATCTCATCATCGGGAGTCCATCACGTGGTGTAACTACTCGCTCTAGACATGCTTTATTTATTGAACATCACGCTTTTGTGTCTCTTGAAGATGAACGAAAGACCATAAAGGAAGCTCTTCATGATGCGGATTGGATCTTGGCGATGCAAGAGGAGTTGAACAACTTCTCTCGCAACCAAGTATGGACACTTGAAGAGAGACCCAAAGATGCAAGAGTGATTGGAACAAAGTGGGTCTTCCGGAACAAGAAGGATGATCAAGGCAAAGTGGTGCGCAACAAGGCAAGGCTCGTGGCAAAAGGCTTTTCACAAGTGGAAGGTCTTGACTTCGGTGAAACCTTTGCACCGGTGGCAAGACTTGAAGCAATCCGTATCCTACTTGCATATGCATCTAGTCATGATATCAAGATATTTCAAATGGATGCGAAAAGTGCTTTTTTGAATGGATATATTAATGAGCTTGTCTATGTTGAGCAACCCCCCAGTTTTGAAGACCCTAGGTACCCCAAGCATGTCTACCGGTTGTCCAAGGCTCTCTATGGACTCAAGCAAGCTCCTAGAGCTTGGTATGAGATGCTTAGGGACTTCCTCATTGAGAAGGGCTTCAAGATTGGGAAAGTTGACACAACACTCTTCACCAAGAAAATGAATGGGGAAATCTTCATTTGCCAAGTTTATGTTGATGATATTATTTTTGGCTCTACTAATGAAGATTTTTTCAAGGAATTTGGTGATTTGATGTCCAAGGAGTTTGAGATGTCCATGATTGGCGAGCTATCCTTCTTCCTAGGATTTCAAGTCAAGCAAATGAAGGAAGGAGTCTTCATCTCTCAAGAGAAGTACACTCAAGATCTTCTCAAGAGGTTCAAGATGATGGATTGCAAGCCAATCAAGACTCCCATGGCATCAAATGGGCATCTCGACTTGGATGAGGGAGGTAACCCAATTGACAAGACTATCTATCGCTCCATGATAGGAAGTCTACTCTATCTCACCGCATCTAGGCCCGATATCATGTTTAGTGTGTGTATGTGCGCTAGATATCAAGCAATGCCTATGGAATCTCACTTGATTGCGGTCAAGAGAATTCTTAGGTATCTAAAATACACACCTTGCCTAGGCTTGTGGTATCCCAAAGGTGCAAGATTCCAACTTGTAGGCTATTCCGATTCGGATTATGCCGGGTGCCGGATTGATAGAAAAAGCACATCCGGAGGGTGCCACTTCCTAGGTAGATCTCTTGTCTCTTGGATGTCAAAGAAACAAAATAGTGTTGCCTTGTCAACGGCCGAGGTGGAATACATTGCCGCCGGTGCTTGTTGTGCACAAATACTCTACATGAAACAAACTTTGCTAGACTATGAAGTAGTACTAGAGAAAGTACCTTTGTTGTGTGACAACGAAAGTGCCGTAAAACTTGCAAACAACCCAGTTCAACACACCCGCACAAAACATATTGACATCCGCCACCACTTCCTTAGGGATCATGTTGCTAAAGGTGACATATCACTAGAGAATGTGGGAACGGAAAATCAATTAGCGGATATCTTCACAAAACCCCTAGATGAAGCTAGGTTTTGTATGTTGAGAAATGAACTTAATGTGCTTGACCTCTCTAACTTCTCTAAAAGATAAAAGTTGTGTGTTGAAACTTGTAAATAACTTTTGCTTTGCATATCATGCATACTAAAACTAAAATACAACTTGCATGTAGTGCTTGTCTAACATGGTTAAGATAACCCCCTTGTGTGTGTGAAAAAGCTTAACCTTGGATCAAACTTGACAAGTTTTAGTTTACTTTCAAGTATTGCATTACAACACATATCATATGCATGCTTGTTAGTTGACCATTTCTTTTCCGTTATTCTTTGAGCATCCGCTGTGTTCGTCCATAGATAGGGGGAGCATTCAAAGCTCATTGTGATTCAAATCTCTAGCTTTATGGCCATATGATGCTCCTTGGCGATTTCTCAAATTATTTTCATAAAAATCCACTAAGCCTATGGCCAAATATTTGTGAAAATTTGAGGGTTTGAGAGAAGTCACCCATACCAGTTCCATTTAGTGCTTATTTGTGTGTCTTTGTAGATGGAACTTGGTTGGGTCAAAGTCGGGCGTAGTGCTAAGTTGAAAAAGTGCTCAGAGGAGCACCGGACGCTGCACCGGACACTGTCTCGGTGCGTCCGGTGCGTTGAGAGTGCCAGACTGCACTCACCGGACGTAGGAACAGTGTCCCTGCAGCGTCCGGTGAGGTGCGTCCGGTGCTCACCTGGTGTGACCTAAAGGCACTGGACGCTACAGCCATCGTCCGGTGCAATACCGAATTGCATACCTCTCTGCGCATGAGTCCGGTGGTCATCGGATGCGTCCGGTGCCACATTAAGAGCGTCCGGTGACCCCGCGACGGGCGCATAAAGCCCGCGCTCGGGGGGGTCTCGCCGTCGGTTTTTCTCTTCTCTTTTTTGATCTCGCCCGAGCCGCTCTCCGCCCCCGTGCCCTAGCACCGCCGTCGCAGAGTTTTCCTCGAATCTCCGGCGAGTTTCTCTCCTCCCCGCGGCAGATCTGGTGCCTGGGACGGTTCTCCTCCCACCTAAGTCTGCCTTCCTCTCTTCCTCGCGCAGATTCAAGGCCTTGGGTGAGTTCTCGGGTTTTCTGCCCCTAAGGTGTTTGAGTTTATGCTTCAATGGATTAGATTACGGTTTTGACCTCGATCTTCTCCGTTCACTATCTACAGCACCTTGAGAAGAGGATTCGTGCTCTCCGGCAGTCTTCGATCGCGACATCTCATCCGGAACACGCCCCGTCTTCGGATCCGCGTGGTTCTCCATTGTCAGTTGGTTGTTTTTGCCGGCAGTTCATTCAGTCATTCTTTCTTGCGATGGCTCGTTGCAAGAACGTCAGTAGACCGGTAGCTAGTGCAGGGGGTTCTCGAGGGGGTGATGGTGGAGGTGATCCTCCCCGTCGCCTATCAGCGGTAGAGAAGGGCAAGGGAAAGAAGCTAGCCACCAAGAAGCGCAAGGCCAGCGACAGAGAGGCAGAGGTGGCCGAGGCAGTCGCAGCAGCAGCAGAGGCAGCTGAGAGGGGAGGACGGTCAGGTGCCCTGCGGATTGGAGCAGATCTCACGCCACGTCAGAGGCGTGCAGTTCTTGAGGCCGAGGCTCGACATGGATCACCTCCAGGCACCATCATGCTAGGAGGACAGCGTGTCAGGATCAACGTCAGAGATCCAGCTCTGGAGGACCCGGACACAGACACAGAGGTAGAGGCAGAGGCCCAGGCAGAGGGTACAGCAGAAGCACAGGAGCAGGAGCAGCCCCTCAGGAGGTCAACCCGTGCACGTACCTAGGCCACTCCTCGGACTGGTACGCCGGGCCAGTCTACCTCCACTCCTCGTGCCACACCAGCCAGAGGCACTCCAGCTTCCCGTCAGCGGCCAGTCAGGATTCACAGGGATCTCACCCTAGTGTCAGCCCACGAGATCCAGCAGCTACGCTTTGTACCTTTTCCTACTTGGTTCCCAGATGCTAGGGATCCCAGAGCTGGTGCCAGGTTTTACACAGTCGTCCAGGAGGACATCTACGAGGCACTGGTTCGCTCACAGTCACAGTTCAGAGAGCATAGAGTGATTGATCTTGAGATACTCGGGAATGTGGTTGGGGCAGATATCCGTCAGTACTTCACCTACCTCCACGGCCTCCCAGAGTTACTAGCTCTCCCTAGTACTTACTGTGAGCAGTGGGTTAGAGAGTTCTACGCGTCAGTGTGGGTTTCTCTGGATCACAGTAATATCCACTACGCACTGGCAGGGACTGACTACAGGGTCACAACACAGAGGGCCAGAGAGGTGCTTGGGCTGTGAGCTTACTCCACCAGGATTCACCAGCTGTGCTACGGGAACGTTGAGCCTCCTCGTCATCCTCATGGTGGTGAGATACCACCGGTTGACTTCGTGGCTCCTTGTTTCCGTCCACCTTTTGGAGAGGGCTCCAGCCGGACAGTGGGAGACTTGACACGACCTGCTAGGATCCTCGACTTTGTGTTGAGGAAGACCCTTCTCCCTCGGACAGGTTACAGAGATGGATTCACTCGTATCCAGCAGTGGCTCATTGCTCACCTCATCTTCCAGACGCAGTTTGACTTGTGGGATCTGATCGTCTCAGAGATCGAGGACACTATCTCAGAGAGCTTCAGGGGACGGCGTCAGTTGTCGTACGCACATTGGATCACCTTGCTTATTCTCCGTGCCAGGCCTCTACCCCTGCCAGCTCACTTGCAGAGGGAGTTGACAGAGTCAGACACCGTCTTCCCACACTACGACCCCAGGCATATGCTGCGAGCACACCACGACCTCCGAGCTACTCCACCTCTTCGTGCACCACGTGGACAGGTGCCCCCACCTTTTCCTAGGGGCACTCGCAGTACAGCAGTTGTACCAGAGACAGAGGAGCAGTAGGACATAGCCATTGGGGCTTTCACAGATGCAGAGGCAGAAGGAGAGTTTGACTTCACTTCAGACAGCTCAGATGATGACTATCAGCCGCCAGTGTCAGACCTCCCTCCTAGAGCACACGACCACGAGGCAGGGGCTCTTCTAGTACTTCAGACCTAGCGTTACTTGCTATCTTAGAGGGTATGAGGGAAGATCAGCACCGTGCAGCTGAGGAGAAGGCGAGGAGGGACAGAGACCAGGCTGCCATCAATGCAGCCGTGCAGGCTAGGCAGGATGAGCTCCAGCGTCAGTTTCTCACCTTTCAGGAGCAGCAGCTTGCGTTCTAGGCCCAGCAGATAGCGATGATGGCCGCTATCATGGCCGCCTCAGGGATTCAGATTCCACAGATTCAGCTTCCAGGCACCTCGACTGTCAGGCCACCCACTCCAGCGCCTCCGACTCAGAGTCAGTCACAGCAGCCTCTCCAGCTACCCGCTCAGAGTCAGCCGTTCTCGACGCCTCAGCACCAGGTCTCCCAGTGTGCTATCTCCTCTAGCTTTGAGCAGGTACCGCAGTTCATACCTCTCTGCTCTGGATTCACACCTCCGTCAGCGTCAGCGTCTCAGCTTATGTTGGACACGTCGACAGACCCGCACCTCAGCTTCTCCTACAGTGCTCTGCCTGGTGATCCTACGCCTCCACCTCTGTAGGCTCCAGCCGCCTTTACAGCGCCAGTCACCACTACTGAGCGTCTGTCGTCGTCTGTAGCATCATCCGAGCAGCTTGCACCGTCTTCCACCGTGCCAGAGACGACAGCCACAGCGACCGAGTTCGTGCCCGCTTCGTCAGCAGGACTCGAGCAGCCAGCACAGCCCGTGACAGCTCCCGCACCTACAGCGCAGACCCGGACCGCTTCACCAGCTCGTGCAGCTTTAGAGGGTCACTCCACCTCCTCCGCCTCGACGGCCGACGGTTCAGACGATGCAGCTCGCTTTGAGGCCGTGCCGAGGGACTCCACTGCTTCGCCTCCTCCACCGACTTCTTAGGTTTTTGGCGCTTGATGCCAAAGGGGGAGAGAGTGTGAGTATGAGAGTTAGGAGTTAGGGGGAGCTAGAGAGCTAGAGACGGCGTTTATTCTTTTGAGATACTCTTTTTGTGTGCTACTTTATCATGCATCATGTTTACTTTTATGCATTGCACTTGTGTGAGATACTTTGGTTGTGAGACAAGACTTGTGCTTAATGTGCTATCTTAATGTCATGTGTTTTGGCTCATATTACCTTTGCTTCCGCGTTTTACTCCGATGTACTTATGAGCCTTGTGTTTATATCCTGTTGTTTACCACTCACATATTTGGATGCAGGATGTTGGACTTGGTTGATATAAGCATGACTAATCTATTTGCTCTTATTGTAGCATGCTTATTGAAACCAAGTCATTCGAAAACCTCAACTCTTTTCATACTCGAGGTTGTCATCAATCACCAAAAAGGGGGAGATTGAAAGAGCATCTAGGTCCCTAGTGATTTTGGTGATTAATGACATTGTTGATTACTATGACTAACGTGTGTTTTGCAGAGGCAAAGTCATAGGTAAGGTCATGGTAAATAGGTACTCGATGAACAGGGACGTACATGCCTACTTAATAGTGGAAATCGTTTCGGTTTTCAAACGATGGATGGACATCGTCAAGACTAGACTAGGTCTAAGTGCCATATGGTGAAGAAGGGTACTTAGAGTAGTTTAGGACTTTGTTTTCCTTTGACCGTACTATTAAGAGGGGCTTTGATCTAGTAGCTTGACTTAGGCAAGGCTTTAGGTTTAGGTGTGGTGCACACTTGGTAAATCTAGCACTAGGCAGCTCAAAGATAGTCCTTAGATCGAGAGGAACTAACTTCGTTTTGGAGCAATCGCGTTTCGACGAAGTTAGGGTGCCCAAGGGGGCACCGGACGCTGCACCGGACGCTCCGTGAGTGCGTCCGGTGAGGTCCTTAGCCGTTGGAACAGTGTCGTGCTTAGGGTTAAGCACCGGACGCTGGCACCGGACTCACCGGGCAGCGTCCTGTCCCATACCCAGGGAGGTTGTAAACCTTCGCCGAGCACCGGACGCTAGCACCGGACGCACCGGGTAGCGTCCGGTCCCATGCGCAGGGAGCATGTAAGTTTCCCGAGAGCACCGGACGGTGCACCGAACGCTGGGAGTTAGCGTCCGGTGACCTGTCAGAAGCAAGTATAGTTAGCCGTTGTGGAGCACCAGACGCTCGGTGCAGTGCGTCCGGTGCAACATAATGTGCGTCCGGTGACCCCGTTTTCAGTGGAAAATGGTTGGCCGACCTTTGATCTTCGTGGGTAGTATTTATACTCCTCCACCTCATCCATGAGAGCTCTCTTGCCCATTTGAACATCAGAGAAACTTGTTGTGGAGCAAGAGTGCAGCAAGAGCCTAGAGAGGATTGAGATTTGAGTGTTTTCTTGAGAGAATCCTTCTCTAGTGAGTTCCAAGAGTCAAGTGTGCATCCACCACTCTCTAGAGCCTTGTTTGGGTCAAGTGAGAGTTCTTTGCTTGTTACTCTTAGTGATCGCCATGACCTAGACGGTTCGGTGGTGATTGGAGGCATGAAGACCGCCCGGAGTTCTTATGGGTGGGTCGTGTCAAGCTTGTGAGCGGTTTTGGGCGATTCACCATGACGGAATGTCGAAGAATCAGCCCGTAGAGAGCATTGGTCCTTGCGCGGACCAAGGGGGAGCAAGACCCTTGCGCGGGTGCTCCAACGAGGACTAGTGGAGAGTGGCGACTCTCCGATACCTCGGCAAAACATCGCCGAGCACTTTCTTCCACTACTCCTTTACATTCTAGCATTTACTTTGTGTCTTTACATTCTTAGAATTGCCATGCTAGAATAGGATTGGAACTAGGTCGCAAAACTTTTTATCCGGTAGCTCTCTAAGTCACTTTAGGCACAAGGGGTTGAATTGGAGCTTATAGGTTGCTTAAATTTTTAGAGAAGCCCAATTCACCCCCCCTCTTGGGCATCTTCATCCTTTCAGTACCATATTCCTAGAAATCAATTTGGACGCACCCGATAGAACTCCTAGATCATGTGTGTCATATGGAATCTCGCTTGAATCTGTTTGGAGACAATATTTGTTTAGGTGCAAGATTGGTGCATGGTTTGCGCATAATGCACCATAAGCTCAGAAACCATTATGGAAGCACACAATGATATTCCTAGATGAAGGGCTCATGTGGAAGGTCGGTTCGATCTGTTTGGAGATAGTGCTAATATTGATGCAAGATAGGTGCACGGTTTGCATGGAACAAACCATATGCTAAGAAATCCATTTGGACGCACCCCAATAGAACTCCTAGATGACATATGTCATATGGAATCTCGCTTCAGTCTGTTTGGAGACAGAGTTAGTTTTAGTGCAAGATAGGTGCACAGTTTGCGCCTAATGCATCATCGGCTAAGAAACCATTTTGGATGCACCCGATGATACTCCTGGGTAAAGGGGCTCAAGTGGAAGCTCAGTTTGCTTTTGTTTGGAGATGGTGCTAATCTTGATGCAAGATAGGTGCACGAATTGCATCGAACATACCATATGCTTAGAAATATATTCGGAAGCACCCATTAGAACTCTTAGATGACGTGTGTCATATATAATCTCACTTCGGTCTTTCTTTGGAGATAGTGTTAGTTTCGGTGCAAGATAGGTACACGGTTTGTGCCTAATGCACCAAAGGCTAAGAAACTATTTTGGACGCATGCGATGGTACTCCTTGATGAAGAGGCTCATGTGGAATCTTGGTTCTGTCTGTTTGGAGATAGTTCTAATCTTGATGCAAGATAGGTGCACGGTTTGCATGGAATATACCATATGCTCAGAAATCAATTTGGACACACCCGATGGAACTGTAGATGGACCCGATGGAACTACTAGATGAAGTGTATCATTTGGAATCTCGCTTCGGTCCAGTTGGAGATAGTATTAGTTTCGGAGCAAGATAGTTGCATGGTTTGTGCCCAGTGCACCATAGGCTCAGAAATCGTTGTGGAAGTTCCCGATGGTACTCCTAGGTGAAGAGGCTCAAGTGATATCTCGGCTGTTCGGTCTGCTTGGAGATGGTGCTAATCTTGATGAAAGATAGTTGTACGGTTTGCATGGAACGTACCATATTCTCAGAAATCAATTTGGACGCACCCGATAGAACTCCTAGATCATGTGTTTCATATGGAATCTCGCTTCAATCTGTTTGGAGACAGTGTTAGTTTAGGTGCAAGATTGGTGCATGGTTTGCACATAATGCACCATAGGCTCAGAAACCGTTTTGCAAGCACCCGATGATAATCCTAGGTGAAGAGGCTCAAGTGGAAGGTCGGTTCGATCTGTTTGGAGATAGTGCTTATCTTGATGCAAGATAGGTGCACGATTTGCATGGAACGTACCATATTCTCAGAAATCAATTTGGACGCACCCGATAGAACTCCTAGATCATGTGTTTCATATGGGATCTCGCTTGAATCTGTTTGGAGACAGTGTTAGTTTAGGTGCAAGATTGGTGCATGGTTTGCGCATAATGCACCATAGGCTCAGAAACCATTATGCAAGCACCCGATGATAATCCTAGGTGAAGAGGCTCTAGTGGAAGGTCGGTTCGATCTGTTTGGAGATAGTGCTAATCTTGATGCAAGATAGGTGCACGGTTTGCATGGAACATACCATATGCTAAGAAATCCATTTGGACGCACGCCAATAGAACTCCTAGATGACATGTGTCATATGGAATCTCGCTTCGGTCTATTTGGAGATAGAGTTAGTTTTAGTGCAAGATAGGTGCACAGTTTGCGCCTAATGCATCATAGGCTAAGAAACCATTTTGGATGCACCCGATGATACTCCTGGGTAAAGGGGCTCAAGTGGAAGCTCAGTTTGCTTTTGTTTGGAGATAGTGCTAATCTTGATGCAAGATAGGTGCACGAATTGCATGGAACGTACCAATTGCTTCGAAATATATTTGGAAGCACCCAATAGAACTCTTAGATGACGTGTGTCATATATAATCTCACTTCGGTCTCTCTTTGGAGATAGTGTTAGTTTCGGTGCAAAATAGGTACACGGTTTGTGCCTAATGCACCATAGGCTAAGAAACTATTTTGGACGCACGCGATGGTACTCCTTGATGAAGAGGCTCATGTGGAATCTTGGTTCTGTCTGTTTGGAGATAGTTCTAATCTTGATGCAAGATAGGTGCACGGTTTGCATGGAATATACCATATGCTCAGAAATCAATTTGGACACACCCGATGGAACTGTAGATGGACCCGATGGAACTACTAGATGAAGTATATCATATGGAATCTCGCTTCGGTCCAGTTGGAGATAGTTTTAGTTTCGGAGCAAGATAGTTGCATGGTTTGTGCCCAGTGCACCATAGGCTCAGAAATCGTTGTGGAAGTTCCCGATGGTACTCCTAGGTGAAGAGGCTCAAGTGATATCTCGGTTTGGTCTGTTTAGAGATAGTGCTAATCTTTATAAAAGATAGGTGTACGGTTTGCATGGAACGTACCATATTCTCAGAAATCAATTTGGACGCACCCAATAGAACTCCTAGATCATGTGTGTCATAAAGGAATCTCGCTTCAATCTGTTTGGAGATAGTGTTAGTTTAAGTGCAAGATTGGTGCATGGTTTGCGCATAATGCACCATAGCCTCGGAAACAATTATGGAAGCACCTGATGATAATCCTAGGTGAAGAGGCTCAAGTGGAAGGTCAGTTCGATCTGTTTGGAGATAGTGCTAATCTTGATGCAAGATAGGTGCACGGTTTGCATGGAACATACCATATGCTAAGAAATCCATTTGGACGCACGCCAATAGAACTCCTAGATGACATGTGTCATATGGAATCTCGCTTCGGTCTGTTTAGAGACAGAGTTAGTTTTAGTGCAAGATAGGTGCATGGTTTCTGCACCATAGGCTCGGATACCATTATGGAATCTTGGTTCTGTCTATTTGGAGATAGTTCTAATCTTGATGCAAGATAGGTGCACGGTTTGCATGGAACATACCATATGCTGAGAAATCAATTTGGACACACCCGATGGAACTGTAGATGCACCCGATGGAAGTACTAGTGTATCATATGCAATCTCGCTTCAGTCCAGTTGGAGATAGTATTAGTTTCGGTGCAAGATAGGTGCATGGTTTGTTCCCAGCGCACCATAGGCTCAGAAACCGTTGTGGAAGTTTCCGATGGTACTCCTAGGTGAAGAGGCTCAAGTGAAAGCTCGGTTTGGTATGTTTGGTGATAGTGCTAATCTTGATGAAAGATAGGTGTACGGTTTGCATGGAACGTACCATATTCTAAGAAATCAATTTGGACGCACCCGATGGAACTCCTAGATCATGTGTGTCATATGGAATCTCGCTTCAATTTGTTTGGAGACAGTGTTAGTTTAGGTGCAAGATTGGTGCATGGTTTGTGCATAATGCACCATACGCTCAGAGACCATTATGGAAGCACCCGATGATAATCCTAGGTGAAGAGGCTCAAGTGGAAGGTCGGTTCGATCTATTTGGAGATAGTGCTAATCTTGATGCAAAATAGGTGCACGGTTTGCATGGAACATACCATATGCTAAGAAATCTATTTGGACGCACCCCAATAGAACTCCTAGATGACATGTGTTATATAGAATCTTGCTTTGGTCTATTTGGAGATAGAGTTAGTTTTGGTGCAAGATAGGTACACGGTTTGTGCCAAATGCATCATAGGCTGAGAAACCATTTTGGATGCACCCGATGATACTCCTAGGTAAAGGGGCTCAAGTGGAAGCTCAGTTTGCTTTGTTTGGAGATAGTGCTAATCTTGATGCTAGATAGGTGCATGAATTGCATCAAAAGTACCATATGCTTAGAAATATATTTGGAAACACCAAATAGGACTCCTAGATGATGTGTGTCATATAGAATCTCACTTCGGTCTCTTTGGAGATAGTGTTAGTTTTGGTTCAAGATAGGTACACGGTTTGTGCCTAATGCACCATAGGCTAAGAAACTATTTTGGATGCACGCAATGGTACTCCTTGGTGAAGAGGCTCATGTGGAATCTTGGTTCTGTTTGATTGGAGATAGTTCTAATCTTGATGCAAGATAGGTGCACAATTTGCTTGGAACATACCATATGTTCACAAATCAATTTGGACACACCCGATGGAACTGTAGATGCACCCGATAGAACTACTAGATGAAGTGTATCATATGGAATCTCGCTTCAGTCTAGTTAGAGATAGTATTAGTTTCGGTGCAAGATAGGTGCATGGTTTGTGCCCAGTGCACTATAGGCTCAGAAACCGTTGTGGAAGTTCCTGATGGTACTCCTAGGTGAAGAGGCTCAAGTGAAAGCTCGGTTCGGTCTGTTTGGAGATAGTGCTAATCTTGATGCAAGATAGGTGTATGGTTTGCATGGAACATACCATATTCTCAGAAATCAATTTTGACGCACCCGATAGAACTCCTAGATCATGTGTGTCATATGGAATCTTGCTTCAATCTGTTTGGAGACAGTTTAGGTGCAAGATTGGTGCATGGTTTGCGCATAATGCACCATAGGCTCGGAAACCATTATGGAAGCACCCGATAATACTCCTAGGTGAAGAGGCTCAAGTGGAAGGTCGGTTCGATCTGTTTGGAGATAGTGCTAATCCTGATGAAAGATAGGTGCACGGTTTTCATGGAACATACCATATGCTAAGAAATCTATTTGGATGCATCGCAATAGAACTCCTAGATGACATGTGTCATATGGAATCTCGCTTTGGTCTATTTGGAGACAGAGTTAGTTTTGGTGCAAGATAGGTACATAGTTTGTGTAACACCCCAGTGTTATGGTTGCATAAATCACATGCATAACATAAGCATCATCCTCTACTCAAGCATGTCATGATCATCATCTACCTTGAGTCATATCACTCTATGCAAAAATGTGATTTAAATTGCTTAAATAAGCTCCCTAGGCTTATGTTTGAGTGAACCATGCTTGTGCTTGGGTGCTATGCCTTTTTAAATAGTTTATCTATGCTTAACTTCACCTTGGGAACAATGTTCATGTTGATCACTTCTCCAAAATAATCACTTAAGTCATACTTATGTAAATAGGCCCTAGAAACCTCTTTTGCTTAGGATTTTAAAAAGTGTTTCATAAAATGTTTACATGTCAAAACTTTCTACAGCAAAGTTGTAGCAAATGTTATAAGGAACAAAAGTTGTTTTATGGCCATCTCATGAAAATGATCACAAATAGCTCAAAATTGACCCACAAGGCATATTTGGGGCTGTTTCCAACACTTAGAAAATTTTCTAAGTCTGGAATCACTGTAGTTTGCTCGAGGGGGTATTGTTCATCTTCCAGTTTGAATTCTAGGCCGAATCAAACTATGATCTTGTAAGCAATGTTGGAGTACTCATGTAGCTCTCCAGCATGGAGCAATTAGCCAGCAAAATCATCGAGTGGTTTAGGAGATAATCATCGTGCAAAATCGAGTTTCAGTCGGGTTTGGGAACTGAATGAGGTCGCCGTCAGACAGGGGAAGCTTAGGTGAGTGATAGGAATACCCCTCCAGCTGGATAGGAATTCAATTCGAATCGCCGTCTCTCCCGGTTAGTGAGAACTTGACAGAGCAGCAGCAAACGTAGCAGCCACTAAAGAATTTTGGTTCATGATAATGATGGTAGCCAGGAAAAGTACATGATGAACTGGATATGGTTATTATTGTTTGTAATAATCATGTGTAGTGCTTTAGTACAGGTGCTAATCTAGTAGTAGGATGATGATGAATAAATATGATGCTCTCACAATAATGTAGTTTTAGGGCAAGCCTTTGGCAAATGTTGAGTCACCCAGCTCTACTTATACTTGGCCTTGCATGATCCTTGGTGTCTTTTATGTTTTACTGGACGGGTATGTCAAGCTGAGTACATTCTCGTACTCAGGGTTTATTCCCACCTGTTGCAGATGACATCTTTTATGACGGCTTCTGCAAGACCTGTCTACATCCCGCTGGGGATAAGGACTAACCGTTGGGCACGGTTGTCTAACAATCTCGTACCTGTTGCTTTTGGAAGGATGGTGTAGACTCTGGCAGTAACTCGAACTTATGAACTGAACTTTGGAAAGTGTGTGTGTAACTATTTTGCTTCCGCTACTTCGAACAAGTGTTGTAATAACTTAATACTCCGATGTGGTGCCGCATCGACGGCAATGATTGACTATGTAACATTCGCTGTGTTGTGCTGAATTATTACGATCTTGGTTTGTTGCAAGTTGGTTTGAAGTCCTTCGTGATTTCAATTGACTACCGGGATTATATGGGCTCAAGTTTGGAAACTTGATTGCTTGTCGATCGTTTCTACACTTGAACTCTTATAATTTGGTCGGTTCTGTGATAGCTGGCATCGGAGCAAGTTCAGCATTATAAATGCATCGTTTGTGTATTTAAAAACAAAAGAGTTTTTAAAATAAAATGGTGTAAATCAATATTTAAGTTATGCCAGTGGTCGAATCCTCCTTGCCCACATAAGGACTTTAGGTGGCTATTTAAGTACTGACTTGGGGGGTTTTATTTATGCAACTCCGGCAGTACTCAGGTATGGATGTGTGATGACCGCACTATGCTACCCTGTGGTCTAATGGTGGAGGTAGCCTTCATATGTGAAGTAGCCACATATGTCGCTAGATTTAAATTATGCAACGTCGCACCTACGCCCAGGTAAGTGTGAGCTGTGAGTGTTCGCGGTGGTTTTCTGGAGTGGTTACATGTCAAAACCATGGTATTCCTATTCCTTTCCATAGATGGACGCGCCCGCTTCACCCCGTCCCAGTGACACCTTCTTGAGCGAGTTTGGCATTCCTACCCTGCTCTGGAGAGTGTTACAATCTGTCGGGTATACTGAGCCACCTCAGTATTCGTGGTGGGAGTTGGAGAGCACAGGAGGGATACAGTGGTTTGCTGTGTAGGGAGTTGTCCCTCCACATGGGGACAAGCCTGCATGGATAGGGTGGACTAGTAGCTCCGATGGGCAGACTCCTTGGGAGGCAGCTCAGGTTGCAGCCCAGACTATCCTGCACGATATCTGTCACAGGTGTGGCGATGAGCTGACGGGAGGACCAGTGGCCTCCATTCCCCGTGCTGACCCAGCAGCAGCGGAGTGGAAACAGGCTGATGGTTGTGCTTTGGTTCGAGGCAGGGGAGAGAGAGCTGAGAGTTCTAGTCCTGCTGTGAGTGCTATGATGGCTGTGCTCAAGCTGATTAGTCAGCGAGAGGACACCTATGCTTAGGTGATGGTGGCTGTTCGCCAGGCTCAGGAGATGCAACGGAAGGCTAAAAAGCGTGCTCGCAAGTTTCGCAAGCAAGCTAGACTCCTGGAGCAAGCTCAGAAGGACCGCAATGACTGGGAAGACATTACGGAGTATCGTAGGCAGCAGTGGGTGAAGGCTATTAGAGAGAGAGATCATAAGCAGGATCAGATGAGTCAATTAGCCAGAGAGAGGGAGACCATACAAGAGCGCTTGGTGCAGATCACTCGTGAGAGGGACACTGCACTCCGCGTGTCGGAGAATAGGCGCCGGGCATGGGAGATGCACCGGATTCAGTCTCTTGAGCGGGAGAACTATCTGCAGGATCAGATTGAGGCTGGTCTTGTGGAGATTCACCATCTCAACAACTTGCTACACCCTATTCCTCGCCCTATACCTGTGTATCCGGAGGTGGGACGTCAGGTGATTGTGGCCGATGATGATGGTATGGAGGTCGATGGACCAGCAGCGGCTGCACCACCCTTGCACGAGGACGTGGAGGACGAGGAGCTTGAGCCAGTTAGCGATGAGGATGGAGAGACGATCTTTGACGCTGACTCGGACGACGAGCCTGGAGTGTAGAGAGTAGTGGGTAGTGTTGTGTAGGGATCTTTTGTAGTCTGGCAGTTAGCGGTGATGTTTGAGTACCCATGATGTAATCTGGAACTTTGACCTTGACTCATGGTATGTACTGTGATGGTGTAATAACTTTGTGGACCCAATATGTAACCTTGACATGTTCGTTATGTTATGATGAGGTTTTCCGTTGCGGTGCATATTGCGGATGTCTCTGTCATGTGTTGGATTGGTGATGTTGTTTTGTGGAATGGAATTATTGTGCCTTTTCTGTAAAGCTATTCCCTCGAATACTTTCAGGCATAAATATAAGTTCTTCTGCGGCAAATCTTGTCATCATCAATACTCACTGACTGAGTCTTTACAGATGTCTCGTGGCACCAGAGGTGCGGAACAGCGTGCAAACATGAATCCACCCCCTCTTCCTCCCCCACCAAATCCAGCTGAGCTGATGCAAATGATGGTGGAAAATCAGAGGATGCTCACTGAGACCATCAATCGGATGGCAAATCAGGGTGGTTGTAATGTGCAAGCAGGGCCAGCACCTAACCAGTATAGCAACATCAAGGATTTCATGGATACTAAGCCCCCACCTTTCACAGAGGCGGAAGAACCCCTTCAAGCTGAGGAATGGCTGAACACCGTGGAACAAAAGTTCCGCTTGCTTCGGCTAACCGAGGGTTTGAAGGCGGAGTACGCAGCTCATCAACTGCAAGGCCCAGCAGGCATCTGGTGGAATTAGTATCGGGAAGCTCTTCCCGCCGACACGGTGCTTGATTGGAATCTTTTCCGTGATGCTTTTAAAGGGCATTTCATTCCTCCTGGTATCATGGAGATGAAGCATACCGAGTTTATGCAGTTGACTCAGGGCAACAAAACTGTGAAGGAGTATTTGCATGCTTTCAATCATTTATCTAGGTATGCTCCTGAGTTCATGAACACTGAGGCGAAAAAGATTGCTAGTTTCAAGCGGGGTTTGGGCCCCAAGTTGCTGAAGACTATGGGTCGCACCAAGTGTGCAACTTTCAATGAATTTGTCAGTGATGCTCTGACCCAAGAGAACAATAACACTGTGTACTCGGCAACCAAGACTCGCAAGAGGGCTTTTGAGGCCGGGGCAGGGTCGTCTCAGTCCAAGGCTCCAGTGGCAGCTAAGCCACCGTTCCGTGCTCCAATGCCTAACCAGCGGTATCGCCCGCCTGCGAAGAAGAATCAGGCCAAAACAGGTTTCCGCAAGGGGTACTCTATTGCTCTTCCTAGGGGTAACACGGGTCCCAACTATGCCAAGACTCCACCTGCCAACCGTCCGTGCTGGAATTGCAATCAGACAGGGCATTGGCAGAGCAACTGTCCTTACCCGCCAAAGAAGGGCAACCAGGGGAACGTCCGTCAGGGGCGTGTTCACTACACAACCGTGGAGGCAATCCCTGCTGGTGAGGTAGTCACGGCAGGTAAGTTTCTGGTCAATCAATGTGATGCACTTGTGCTTTTTGTTTCGGGAGCATCGCATTCTTTTGTGAGTTCAGATTTTGTGTCTAAGCATAATCTCAAAGCAAGTACACTTGATAAGGGTAGTTATTGCATTAGTGCTGCTGGGAATGATATATCTACCAATCAAGTGGTTTTTGGGGCAAACCTGGAAATTGGAGGCCGTCAGTTTCTTGCTGATCTGGGTGTCTTACCCGGTGTGGGCATAGATGTAATTCTGGGTATGAATTGGATGAGTGGTAACGGAGTTCTTATCGACACCACCACTCGCGTAGTGATGTTGAGAGACCCAAGTACCAGGGAAGCGTTCTTAGAGCAACTTCCTCGAGATATCCATATCCGTAGCACTGTGAATGCAGTTACAGCTAAGGCCATCCAGGATATTCCGGTGGTGTGTGAGTTCCCGGATGTGTTTCCTGATGATTTACCCGGGCTTCCTCCAGATCGGGATGTGGAGTTCAAATTGAATTGATTCCAGGTACCGCTCCTATCTCTTGAAGACCTTATAGAATGCCACCAAATGAGCTAGCTGAGCTTAAGACCCAACTAAATGAGTTGTTCAAGAAGGGTCTTATCCGTCCTAGTTCTTCTCCTTGGGGTTGTCCGGCTATCTTTGTGAAGAAGAAGGATCAATCCTTGCGCATGTGTGTGGACTATCGTCCCCTAACTGCGGTAACCATCAAGAACAAATACCCTCTTCCTCGCATTGATATCTTGTTTGATCAGTTGTCTAAAGCTAAGGTATTCTCCAAGATTGATTTGTGATCTGGGTATCATCAGATCAAGATCCGTCCTGAAGATGTACCTAAGACAGCTTTCTCGACGAGGTATGGGTTGTATGAGTATCTCGTCATGTCCTTCGGTCTTACAAATGCACCTGCTCACTTCATGTATCTCATGAATTCGGTGTTCATGCCCGAATTGGACAAGTTTGTGGTGGTCTTCATTGATGATATCTTGGTATATTCCTGCAATGAAGAGGAGCATGCAGAGCATCTACGTATAGTGTTGTCGCATTTGCCTGAGCATCAACTTTACGCCAAGTTCAGCAAATGCGAGTTTTGGTTGAAGAAAGTACCTTTCTTGGGCCATGTCCTATCTGAAGAAGGCATATCGGTGGATCCAGCCAAGGTGCAAGAAGTGCTGGATTGGAAAGTTCTAACTTCGGTTCACGAGGTTCGGAGTTTTCTTGGTCTGGCTGGATATTATCATCGATTTATTCCCGAATTCTCAAAAATATCTAAGCCTATGACTCGTCTACTTCAGAAAGATGAGAAGTTTGTGTGAACGCCTGAGTGTGAAGAGGCATTCCACAAGTTGAGGACATTGCTGACATCAGCCCCTGTCCTAGCTCAGCCTGATATCGAGAAGCCTTTCGATGTCTTCTGCGACGCGTCAGGTGTTGGTTTAGGCTGTGTGTTGATGCAAGAAGGTCACGTTATCGCGTATGCCTCACGCCAACTTCGAAAACATGAGGTCAATTACCCAACTCATGACTTAGAATTGGCGGCAGTTGTTCATGCTTTGAAAATATGGAGGCATTATTTGCTGGGTAATCTTTGTAATATCTACACCGATCATAAGAGCCTCAAGTATATCTTCACTCAACCTGAATTGAACATGCGACAGCGAAGATGGCTTGAGTTTATTAAAGATTGTAATCTACAAGTGCACTACCATCCGGGCAAGGCGAACGTGGTGGCGGATGCCTTGAGCCGGAAAGCGCACTGTCACTCAATCCAAGTGGAAGATCCGTTGTTATCACATCTTATGCATCCACTTGTGCTCAACCAGATTTCTCTGGAGAGTACTCTTCGTAATCGAGTTATCGAATTGCAGCGAACAGATGTAGGCATCTATCATATAAAGAGGAAAATGAAAGAAGAAGAAACCAAGCATTTCCGAGTCGATGAGAACGGGATTCTTTGGTTCAAGGATCGACTTGTGGTCCCAAAAGACCGTGAGCTATGAAATCAGATCTTATCTGAAGCTCAATCATCCAAATTGTCTATTCATCCTGGTAGTAGCAAGATGTATCAGGATCTGAAACCTCTGTTTTGGTGGACAAAGATGAAAAAGGAGATCGCTGCTTTTGTCGCTCGTTGTGACAATTGTTGTCGTGTGAAGGCCGTTCACATGAAAGTTGGTTTACTTCAGCCCTTGTCAATTCCTGGTTGGAAATGGGAAGAAGTCAGCATGGATTCCATCGTTGGACTCCCAACTTCTGTTAAGGGTTTTGAATCTATCTAGGTGATTGTAGATTGTTTGACCAAGGTTGCTTGATTTATTCCAGTCCGAGCTGACTCTCGTCCACATCAGTATGCAGAGTTGTACTTCGAGCACATTGTTCGTCAGTATGGTGTGCCTCAAACAATCATATCAGATCTTGGATGTTGACGGTTCTTAAGTACCAATTTTAATTATCAAATAAACAAGAGAAAGGACCAATATGCAACCAACACCTAGAATTAGGGTTTGATCTGACAGAATTCCACGAGTTTTGTTGTTTATCTATTTCTGCAGGGGGTTATCAGGAAATAAGGAAGAAAGGCCCACATGTCGGGATTACATAGATATCAACACACCGCACGATTTTCTACCATCTAGAAGACTCCAGAAGCCACGGGAAGAAGACGGAGGCCGAAAGGGGCCAGGCCCAGGGCGCCCGCCCTGGTGACCTGGGCGCCCGCCCCCTGCTGGATGTCAATCAGGACTCTCTTCGCACGGGATGTTCCACCGACCAATTGGATCAAGGAAAACATAGTACCACCTCGCCTACCGACCCAAAAACGCATAAAGGAGGAGGACTATATAAGGAGACCCCCTGGCCCCTGGAGAAGACATGAAGAAATTATCATAGAGATTGAGGGGTGCCCTCGAAGGAAAACCTCTTCTCTAATTAATATTTCTTTTTAGGCTTAGCAACCAATGTAAAGTAGAAATAGATCTTCTAGTTTCTACTAGATTGAGAGAGATAGAGTGGAGGTGTAGATTGGAGGAAGCCCGGCCTGTCGGTGTCTACTCCAAGCTTGTACCTGCGGGATCAAGTTCTCCTAACCCGAAGCTTGCTCCTAGGATTCTTCAGTATTTCGACTTCTAAATTCTAGTAAGTTCTTGTTTTATTGTTCTTATGGTTTATGAGTTTACTTTAATCTCTTCGCGTAGAGTTTAGAGTAATCATTGCTGGCGTAAACGTGGTGTTTAGCCTGGGGTACTCATAGATATTCCATCACTAGCTGGACCGTGGTAGTAGTGAGGAATGTGACAATTTCGAGTTACCTTTGCAGACCATATCTCGTTAGCAGGAAGGATAGGGTTTATAGGTGCGGGTTGAACATCCTTTGTGGTGTCTAGATTCCGTTAGCCTCCCCACTAGAACAGTAGATCATCCTTACCAAGGTTAGAAGGAGACTACGGTTGCAGTCTTCTCTATTTATCACTCACATCGAAAGACATTCTTTGTGCCTAAAGGGTTAGTAGTAATAGACCGGTTAGTCAGATGCACTCTTTCTCCTAGTGGTAAAAAAATAAATATGATACTCTGGATAATTTCTCGGGTGAAGTGCTCACCGATATCCGTGCGCTTGCGGATCAATTCCTTATTGCGTTCCCAAATATCAACAAGCATTTCTGGCGCCGTTGCCGGGGAGAAAGACGGTTGCTGAGATAACCTGAGTCTTACTACTAGCTTGTATCTATACTTTTATCTTTTCTTATCTTTTATATTCTTTATTTATTTTCTTTACTCTTACCTTATGGAAAACCAAAATTCTAAATCGATCCATGAATCTGCAATCCCTTTAGCAACTGACCTTTTACCATGGGAATCATCACAGCCTATCCAAACATCCTAGTATAAGTTAAGTTCTAGGTTGATTGCGATGATTCAAAACCTATCTTTGCATTGAAGGCATTTCTGATAAAACTTTACGTTGGAAGCTTTTTCCTTTTTCTTTAAGGGGAAAAGCTAGACAATGGTACAGTCAGAAGGTATATCAACAACAAGGTGAATGGGGAGTTTTACGAGCCAACTTTTGTCTAGATTTCTATTCCCTTGACCGTATAGCCGACCTTAGACTCGAAGTCCTATCTTTTAAACAAAAAGATAATGAAACTTTGGGAAAATCCTGGAAACATTTTTCTGATCTTTTGGAATCTGGTCCAAACCTTAATCTTGAAGACCCTATTCTTTTATTTCACTTTTTTCGAGGTCTTCATAAAAATCACAAACAAATGCTACACACAATGTCTAGAGGTTCTTTCTTTCGCATCCCTGCTGATGAAGCTAGAGTGATCCTAGATAGAATCCTAGAAGCTGAGATGGATAATACCCTTCATGATGAAACCTACGAAGCCGAAGTAGACACTCTGCCAAATTCTTCATCTACTTTAGCTATCCCAAGTTCTGAACCACAAGAGGAAGAAATTCCACCACCGGACTTCATGCTGGATATAGAATCCGATCTTTTTGCCGATTTTGGAAATATTTCAAACTACCATTCTATTGACAAACCCCAAAACGACCAGTTTAGCATTTATTTGCCAAGTGAACATCAATTGAGAGAGCTTATCTCAGTAATGAGTAGCGAATGGTTGGAGGAATCAGAGCTTTCCTCTGATGTGATCCGTTTGGACACACCCTCTATAACTATACGCTGTGCTTATAATTCTGATCGATTTAATGCTCTTTATAATCCTATTATGGGGATAAATATCATGTCCGAATCTTTTGCACTTAAACTATTTAAAAATCTTGTCTTAACCCCCACAACGAAGGTCATAAAGGAATCTTCGGGACGATTAGTCCCCAGTCTTGGAATTATTAATGTCCTACCTCTTACGGTAGAAGGCTCCATGGTTCATTTGAACTTCTATATCTTTCATACATGGGACTTCGACCTGTTGATAGGACAACCTTTTAGAAGACTCCTTTATGAAGGTCATACTGGAAAGCTACACATTTCTTTTGGAAAAACCTTTAAATTCCCAATAACAATTTCACACTCCTTAAACAATAAGGCTGAGTCATATCTTTTGCCTGATCCTATGGAGGAGGTAAAGGCTGCATCTCTAGAGCTTTTAGAAGAATCAGACTTAGAAGACGAAATTCCTTTCTTCACTGAAGAAGAAACCGAACCTTCTGAGCCTGAACCCTTAGATGAGTTTGCAGAAACACCTAGACCCCCCATAGAGCTTAAAACTTTACCACCCGGTCTTACCTATGCTTTCCCACTCCACGGTTGCAGTCTTCTCTATTTATCACTCACATCGAAAGACATTCTTTGTGCCTAAAGGGTTAGTAGTAATAGACCGGTTAGTCAGATGCACTCTTTCTCCTAGTGGTAAAAAAATAAATACGATACTCTGGATAATTTCCCGGGTGAAGTGCTCACCGATATCCGTGCGCTTGCGGATCAATTCCTCATTGCGTTCCCAAATATCAACAGTGGACCACAGTTCACTGCTTGATTTTGGGAGTGCCTGCATGAGCAAATTGGTACTCATTTAGTCCGAAGCTCTGCTTATCATCCCCAAACAGCGGGTCAAACTGAAAGGGTCAACCAAATCCTGAAAGACATGTTGAGGGCATGTGCTCTCCCTTCAAAGGGTTCTTGGGTTAAGTGGTTGCCGTTAGCCGAATTCTCCTACAACAATAGTTATCAGGAGAGTATTAAGATGGCTCCATTTGAAGCCCTGTACGGTCGAAAGTGTCGAACCCCGTTGAATTGGGTAGAAGCCGGAGAGCGAAGTGTCATATGGAATCTCGCTTCGGTCAATTTGGACATAGTGTTAGTTTTGGTGCAAGATAGGTGCACGGTTTGCACCTAATGCACCATAGGCTAAGAAACCATTTTGGACACACCCAATGGTACTCCTAGGTGAAGGGCCTCAAATGGAATCTCAATTTGGTCTATTTGGAGATAGTGCTAATCTTGATGCAAGATAGGTGCATGGTTTGCATGGAACATACCATATGCTCAGAAATCAATTTGGACTCACTCGATGGAACTCCTAGATGACATGTGTCATATGGAATCCTGCATCGGTGTGTTTAGAGAGAGTGTTAGTTTCAGTGCAAGATTGGTGCATGGTTTGTGCCTAATGCACCATAGGCTAAGAAACCACTTTGGACACACCCGATGGTACTCCTAGTTAAAGGGGCTCAAGTGGAATTTCAATTTGATCTGTTTGGACATTGTGCAAATCTTGATCCAAGATAGGATGCACGGTTTGCATGGAACATACCTTATGCCTAGAAATCAATGTGGACACACTCGATGGAACTCCTAGATGACATGTGTCATATGAAATCTCGCTTCGGTCTGTTTGGAGACAGTGTTAGTTTCAGTGCAAGATAGGTGCACAGTTTGCACCTAATGCACTATAGTCTAAGAAACTATTTTGGACGTACCTATTGGAACTCTAAGGTGAAGAGGCTCAAGTGGAAGCTTGGTTCATTATTTTTAGAGATAGCACTAAATTTGATGCAAGATAGGTGCACGATTTGCATGGAACGTATTATATGCTCGAAAATCAATTTGGACACACCCGATGGAACTCCTAGATGACATGTGTCATATGAAATCTCGCTTCGGTCCGTTTGGAGATAGTGTTAGTTTTGGTGCAAGATAGGTTCACAGTTTGCACCTAATGCAACATAGTCTAAGATACCATTTTGGATGCACCTATTGGTACTCCAAGGTGAAGAGGCTCAAGTGAAAGCTTGGTTCAGTCTATTTAGAGATAGTGCTAAACTTGATGCAAGATAGGTGCATGGTTTGCATGCAACGTATCATATGCTCGAAAATCAATTTAGACGCACCCGATGGAACTGCTAGATGACATCTCTCATGGAATCTCGCTTTAGTCTGTTTGGAGATAGTGTTAGTTTCAGAGGTGCCCAGTTTGCACCTAATGCACTATAGTCTAAGAAACCATTTTGGACACACCTGTTGGTACTCCAAGGTGAAGAGGCTCAAGTGGAAGCTCACTTCGATCTGTTTAGAGATAGTGCTAATCTTGATCCAAGATAGGATGCACGGTTTGCATGAAACATACCATATGCTCGGAAATCAATTTGGACACACCTGATGGAACTTCTAGATGACATGTGTCAAATGAAATCTCACTTCGGTCTGTTTGGAGATAGTGTTAGTTTCGGTGCAAGATAGGTGCACGGTTTGTGCCTCATGCACCATATGCTAAGTAAACATTTTGGACGCACCCGATGGTACTCCTAGGTTAAAGGGCTCAACTGGAAGCTCGGTTGGGTCTGTTCGGAGATAGTGCTAATGTTGATGTAAGATAGGTGCACAGTTTGTATGAAACGTAACATATGCTCAGAAATCAATTTGGACACACTCGATGGAACTCTTAGATGATGTGTGTCATATTGAATCTTGCTTCGGTCCATTTGGGATAGTGTTAGTTTCGGTGCAAGACAGGTGCACGGTTTGCGCCTAATGTAGGCTAAGAAACCATTTTGGACACACCCAATGGTACTCCTAGGTGAAGGGGCTCAAATGGAAGCTCAGTTCGGTATGTTCGGAGATAATGCTAATCATGATGCAAGAGAGGTGCATGGTTTGCATGGAACCTGCCATATGCTCTGAAATCAATTTGGACTCACCCAATGAAACTCCTAGATGACGTGTGTCATATGGAATCCCGGTTCGGTCTGTTTGGAGAGAGTGTTAGTTTCGGTGCAAGATAGGTGCACGGTTTGTGCCCAATGCACCATAGGCTAAGAAACCACTTTGGACACACCCGATGGTACTCCTAGGTTAAAGGGCTCAAGTGGAAGCTTTGTTTGGTCTATTTAGAGACAGTGTTAATCTTGATGCAAGATATATAGGTGCATAGTTTGCTTGGAACGTATCATATGCTCAAAAATCAATTTGAACGCACTAGATGAAACTCCTAGATGACATGTGTCATATGGAATCTCGCTTCGGTCCATCTGGAGATAGTGTCAATTTCGGTGCGAGATAGGTGCACGGTTTGCGCCTAACACACCATAAGCTAAGAAACCATTTTGGACACACCTAATTGTACTCCTAGGTGAAGGGGCTCAAATGGAAGCTTAGTTTGGTCTGTTTGGAGATATTGCAAATCTTGATGCAACATAGGTGCATAGTTTGCATGGAACGTACCATATGCTTTGAAATCAATTTGGACTCACCCGATGGAACTCCTAGATGACGTGTGTCATATGGAAACTCGCTTCGGTCTATTTGAAGATAGTGTTAGTATCGGTGCAAGATAGGTGCCCAGTTTGCGCCTAAGGAACTATAGTCTAAGAAACTATTTTGGACGCACCTGTTGGTACTCCAAGATGAAGAGGCTCAAGTGGAAGCTCAGTTTGGTCTATTTAGATATAGTGCTAAACTTGATCCAAGATAGGATGCACGGTTTGCATGGAACGTACCATATGCTCGAAAATCAATTTGGACTCACCCAATGGAAATCCTAGATGATGTGTGTCATATGAAATCTCGCTTTGATCTGTTTGGAGATAGTGTTAGTTTCGATGCAAGATAGGTGCTTGGTTTGTGCCTAATGCACCATAGGCTAAGAAACATTTTTGGACGCACCTGATGGTACTCCTAGGATAAAGGGCTCAAGTGGAAGCTCGGTTGGGTCTGTTCGGAAATAGTGCTAATCTTGATGAAAGATAGGTGCACGGTTTGCGTGGAACGTACCATATACTCAAAAATCAATTTGGACATACTCGATGGAACTCCTAGAAGACGTGTGTCATATGAATCTCGCTTCGGTCCATTTGGAGATAGTGTTAGTTCCAATGCAAGATAGGTGCACGGTTTGCGCCTAATGCACCATAGTCTAAGAAACCATTTTGGATGCACCCGATGGTACTCCTAGGTAAAGGGTCTCAAGTGGAAGCTCAGTTTGATCTATTTGGTGATCGTGCTAATCTTGATCCAAGATAGGATGCACGCTTTGCATAGAACATACCATATGCTCAGGAATCAATTTGGATGCAGCCGATGGTAGTCCGAGGTAAAGGGGCTCAAGTGGAAGCTCAGTTTGATCTATTTGGTGATCGTGCTAATCTTGATCCGAGATAGGATGCACGGTTTGCATAGAACATACCATATGCTCAGGAATCAATTTGGATGCAGCCGAGGGAACTCCTAGATGACGTGTGTCATATGAAATCTGGCTTCGGTCTGTTTGGAGATAGTGTTAGTTTCGGTAGAAGGTAGTTGCACGGTTTGTGCCTAATGCACCATAGGCTAAGAAACCATTTTGGTAGCGCCCGATGGTACTCCTAGGTTAAAGGGCTTAAGTGGAAGCACGATTTGGTCAGTTCGGAGATATTGCTAATCTTGATGCAAGATAGGTGCACAGTTTGCGTGGAACATACCATATGCTCTGAAATCAATTTGGACGCACCCGATGGAACTCCTAGATGACATGTCTCGTATGAAATCTGGCTTCGATCTGTTTGGAGACAGTGTTAGTTTTGGTGCAAGATAGGTGCACAGTTTGCATCTAATGCACCATAGTGTAAGAAACCATTTTGGATGCACCTATTGGTACTCCAAGGTGAAGAGGCTCAAGTGGAAGCTTAGTTCGGTCTGTTTAGAGATAGTGCTAAACTTGATGCAAGATAGGTGCACGTTGTGCATGGAACATATCATAGGCTAAGAAATTATTTTGGATGCACCCAATGTACTCCTAGGTTAAAGGGCTGAAGTGGAAGCTCGGTTTGGTCGGTTTGGAGATGTGCCAATCATGGTGCAAGATAGGTGCACGGTTTGCTTGGAACGTATCATATGCTCAGAAATCAATTTGAACACACTCGATGGAACTCCTCGATGACATGTGTCGTACGGAATCTTGCTTCGGTCCATCTAGAGATAGTGTTAATTTCGGTGCGAGATAGGTGCACGGTTTGCGCCTAACACACCATAAGCTAAGAAACCATTTTGGACACACCTAATGGTAATCCTAGGTGAAGGGGCTCAAATGGAAGCTTAGTTTGGTCAGTTTGGAGATATTGCAAATCTTGATGCAACATAGGTGCATAGTTTGCTTGGAATGTACCATATGCTTTGAAATCAATTTGGACTCACCCGATGGAACTCCTAGATGACGTATGTCATATGGAATCTCACATCAGTCTATCTGGAGAGATTGTTAGTTTCGGTGCAAGATAGGCGCATGGTTTGTGCTAATGCACCATAGGCTAAGAGACCACTTTGTATGCACCCGATGGTACTCATAGGTCAAGAGGCTCAAGTGGAAGCTCGGTTTGGTCTGTTTGGAGATCGTGCTAATCTTGATCCAAGATAGGATATACGGTTTGCATGGAATGTACAATATGCTTAGAAATCATTTTGGACGCACCCGATGGAACTCCTAGATGACGTGTATCATATGAAATCTCGCTTCGGTCTGTTTGGAGATAGTGTTAGTTTTGGTGCAAAACAGGTGCACGGTTTCTGCCTAATGCACCATAGGCTAAGAAACTATTTTGGATGCATCTATCGGTACTCCAAGGTGAAGAGGCACAAGTGGAAGCTTGGTTCGGTCTGTTTAGAGATAGTGCTAAACATGAAGCAAGATAGGTGCACGGTTTGCACGGAACGTTTCATATGCTCCGAAATTAATTTGGACGCACCCGATGGAACTCCTAGATGACATGTGTCATATGGAATCTCGCTTCGTTCTGTTTGGAGACAGTGTTAGTTTTGGTGCAAGATAGATGCACAGTTTGTACCTACTGCACTATTGTTGACACCGTTTTTGGGCACGTGTCCATAATTGGTAAAGTGTAGATCGGCAAGATGAGACAGTGGTGTTTGATCTGCAGGGTGAGTTGCCGATGAAGATGGTTGCGATGGAAGGGTGGCTGAACATGACCAAGTCTATGGGTGATGATGTGTTTGTGCCGATGGCTATAACGAAGGAGTCTGCCGATGGTACGGAAGAGGAGTCTAGAAGTTACCGATTGGCTGGTAGGGGTGTTCCAGTTTGTCACGGGGGGGATAGCTTTATGTTTTCCTTAGTTATTTAAATCGTTTTGTATATGGATTCTGTGTAATTTGGAATTCGAGTTCTAGTCGTGTCTGGTTGTAGCTCTTTGAGTAGGGTATAAATGTAGACCCTAAGGCCTTGTAATGAGATATCTATCAATCAATCAAACACACGTTTTTACTCATATTCCAAGCATCTACTTTTTCAACGACTTCGTCATACTTTTTCCTTTTCATTATGAGTTCTTAGGAATTCATCGACTTAAGCTCGGCGTGTTCTCAAGTTCCGCGTGGATACCTCTTGGCCGTGACATCCGGGCGCATCGCTGTTGTCGGGACCAAAGTATTCGAGCTACCACCTTTGCCGATAGTAAGGTCAAATCGGCTGGCACGCCTTAACGTTTGAATCGGGTATTAGCCCTTTGTGTTTGCAGATTAGCTTTTGCACCAACACATCTTTTGGCACGCCCGGTGGGACAGATTCAAGATCAAGATCAACATGTCGACTTCTGAGTTTGATCAGGAGAACGTTATCCCCGTGACGGAAGCCAATGTCAAGGATGAGCAGAAGCAAGCTATTGCTAAGGCCATGGAGGATTACAAGCAGCAATGCCTGAGGTCCTTCAGCATGAACAGGAGTGGCGAGGTGATCCAGAAGGATGCACTGCCGGCACCGCGGCAGGTTACTTTTGAAGGCAATCCTAGCAAACTTCAAGAGATGGTTGACAACGCTATCAACCGTGCTTTGATCAACCAAGCTGGTGTACTGTCTAACACGGTTTTCAATGCCATGGCAAGAACTTTCAAAGAAGGACAACTGCCACCAGATTATGTGGGCCCCACTTATCACCAGCCAAGGTCACCAGTGGTCACAGCTCCATCGGCCGCTACAGCCGCTGCGGGCATGGATATTCCTGTTCCGCCAAGCACGGTGGGAGTCACCAATGCACAATCTACGCCGATGACAACCAATCCACAAACTTCAGATGGGCAGATCAAACTTGCTACAGATCAGTTGGCATCGGCAATGTCAGGATTGACTCCTCCTCCTAACTTGTGGGGTTATGGCATGCCTCTAGAGTTAACGCCGGGTACGTCGCAGACGACTGATGTGAGGGGCAAGACTCCTATGGCATCGGCACCTCCAAGCATGCCGATGAACCAGAGTCCCCAGTATACTACAACTACTACTACAAGACCTCACACTGGGAATTCTCAAGCTCCAACATTCCAGATGCCTAACGCATCGGCAGACTCAATGCTGATGCAACAGAGGTCTATGATCCAACCAGTGTATGTCAGTTCAATGATAATGCCCAATTACCAGTCATCGGCAGGGCCTATGCCGATGAACGCTAATAGTGGATGGCTTGGGCAGCAAGTCTTTCCACAGACACCCCAACCGAGTCATCAGGCTACAGGGTTCCACCAAGGACACATCTATCCCGGGTTCCGGAATCAGGGGATGCCTAACCAGCCAATGAACCTTGGGCAGCAGGTCGGCGCACAGCAGATTGGCGGGCAGCAGCTTGGTGGTCCACAAATTGGGGGCCAGAAGATTAATCCAATGTTTCATGCAGATCGTGCGCCGCATAGACACGCGGAAGCTTACCAGCAGGTGCTGGATCCCTTATTGGGCCGATAAGATTGTTGAAGTGATGAGAGACCAATTCGGGATAAAACCCAAAGTCAACACTTACTCTTATCGGATGCCGTATCCTCCCGCATATGATTTGATCCCGCTTCCACATCGGTACAAGGTACCTAATTTTACTAAGTTTTCTGGGCAGGATGACACGTCAACCATGGAGCACGTCAACAAGTTCATTATTCAATGCGGTGAAGCTGGTAACAGGGACGAGTTAAGGGTTCATCTATTCTCGTCATCATTGTCTGGATCAGCTTTTACCTGGTTTATATCACTACCTCCCAACTCGGTGATTACTTGGCCCGATCTGGAGAAACAATTCCACAAGTACTTCTTTTCTGGGGTCCATGAGAAGAAGATCACCGACTTGGTCAAATTGAGGCAACGCAATGACGAATCGGTTGAAAGTTTTGTGCAGAGGATACGGGAGGTCAAGAACAAGTGCTATAGTCTGGTTCTGGATGATCGGCAGCTTGCCGATTTGGCTTTCCAGGGTTTGTTGCCACACATCAGGGACAAGTATGCTTCTCAGGAGTTTGAAAGCTTAAGTCATTTGGTGCAGAGAATTTCTGATCAAGATATCAAGCCTTTTGAGCCCAAGAGAGCATGGAACAAAAAGGTATCATTCGTTGAGGAAGCAACAAGATCAGACTCTGATGAGGAACCAGTCATTGGCTTGGCAGAGTGGGTAAAAAATAAGAAGCCGATGTCTTGTCCTTTTGGACATAAAGAACCAGAGAAGTTCGCGTTTGACACCGCCAAGGCCGATAGGATATTTGACTTTCTACTTTAGGAAGGTCAGATCAAGCTCTCTCCTAATCACGTGATCCCATCGGCTGAAGAATTAAAAAGGATGAAATATTGCAAGTGGCACAATGCAACTTCTCACGACACCAATGAGTGCAAGGTTTTCAGACAGCAGCTGCAATCGGCTATAGAGTCTGGGAGAATCAAGTTTGACAGTTCCAAGACCCAGAAGCCGATGAAGATTGATCAACATCCTTTCCCAACGAACATGTTGGATGCTAAGGGAAAGGCCAAGGTCTTGACATCGGAAGCAGCTGAAAGAAGTGCATCGGTGGATCCTCAGCACCAGGTCACTACTGCCGATGCCAAAGGAAGAGGTTTGGTCCAGGAAGGAACTAACTCAGGAAGGCCTCCCCGGTCTGGTATTGTGATAACTCACAGGAGGCCTCGAGAGATTGGGCAACAATGAGAAGATCGGTACCGGCGCCAAGAAGAAGATTATCGTCGGGAAGAGGAGAGACGCCGACAAGAATGGAATCAGCATAGGGATCACTGGAATTGCCCGTTCTTCATTCACTGTTGGGAGGAAAATATCAAGCTTCCAACTATCAGAGATTGTCCAAAATGCAACGGTTATGACCGGTCTGACAGGTCCGACCGGTACTATCGTGGTGATAATCGGCGATTTGATGGGCCGATTAGGGGGAGAACGTCCGTCCATGATCGGCTGGGGGGCAGACTTAGCGTACATGACAGGCTTGGCGATTGTGTTCAATATTTTCCCAAGAACCAGGAAGAACTTGAAGAGATGGCTAATGCTCGGGTTCCCGATGAGTTCATATTTTGCAGGGATGCCAATACTTATCGGGTAGAGCCAAGGGAGAATCATCGCCCATCGGTAAGGCAGCAGCAACTTCCTCCCTGGTGTCCGGAGGGATTGACCAGGACTCAGAAGAGAAGATTGCAGCACGAAAGGTGAGAGGAATTGAGTAAAGGGGAGAATTCTGGACAGTCTGGGGATCAACAACAATCAGACCCCAAGGGGGGAGGTCCATCGGCAGATGTCAACATGGTATTTATGTTGCCGATGGAGTTCCTTGCGCCATCCAGTGATGATGAGGTGGAGTTTTCCGACCAAATAGCTCAGTTGGCTCTGGATCCAATGACGGCTATCTTCGAGAAGCCTGCCGATGATGAAAGGCAACATCTCAAGGCTCTGTTTGTCAAAGGAAGGGTTGATGGGCAGCCGATGACCAAGATTCTAATTGATGGTGGGGCTGCTATCAACATCATGCCGTATGCAGTGTATCGAAAGCTTGGGAAAGGGGATCAGGATTTAACCAAGACCGAATGATGCTTAAAGACTATGAAGGGAATGTGTCTCCGGTCAAGGGGGCAATATGTGTAGAGTTGACCATCGGCAGCAAAACCTTTCCGACAACCTTCTTCGTGATTAGTGGAAAGGGTGCTTACAACCTGTTGTTGGGAAGAGATTGGATTCATGTTAATTGTTGTATCCCGTCTACAATGCCCCAATGCTTGGTTCAATGGGTAGGTGACAAGATTGAAATTGTCCCAGGAGACTCTTCTTATGTCATCGCATCGGCAGAGGCAGACATATGAAAGGACTAGGTGCATTTCAGGAGAAATTTGGGAAAAGGATTTTCTCAAGGTTGCCGATTACGAGATTCCACCAATCCAAGCAGTCGGTTCTGACGAAGGTTTTTAATGGATAGGTTCGCCGATGATGGAAAATTAGGCGAGGGGTTCACATCGGCCGATGATCTAGTAGAAGTAGATATAGGTAGCGGTGATAAGCCTAGACCCACTTTTATTAGTGCTAAGTTAGATTCTGAGTGTAAGCAACAGTTAACCAATTTGTTAAAGGAATATAAAGATTGCTTTGCTTGGGATTATACTGAGATGCCTGGTTTGGACCGATCAATTGTTGAGCATCGGTTGCCTATCAAGTCTGGATTTCGGCCACATCAGCAGCCAGCTCGCCGATGTAATCCTAATATTCTTCCTGACATCAAGGTCGAAATAACCAAACTTATTGAAGCCAAATTTATTCGGCAGTGTCGGTATGCTGAGTGGATTTCCAATGTTGTTCTGGTCTACAAGAAGAACGGGAAGCTTCGGGTCTGCATTGATTTCAGGAATCTCAATAAAGCTACACCGATGGATGGATACCCAATGCCAGTTGCCGATCTGCTAGTCGACGCTGCAGCTGGGCATCGGATTATTAGCTTTATGGATGGCAATGCAGGATACAATCAAATATTCATGGCCGAAGAAGATATTCCAAAGACTGCGTTCAGATGCCCTGGTCATGTTGGATTGTTCGAATGGATAGTCATGACCTTCGGCTTAAAGAATGCTGGTGCTACTTATCAAAGGGCCATGAATTTTATATTTCATGAGTTCATCGGCAAGCTGGTGGAAATTTATATTGATGATGTGGTGGTTAAGTCTGGAGACTTCGCAAAGCATCTTGCCGATTTACGAAAGGTGTTGGAATGCACAAGGAAGCATGGTTTGAAAATGAATCCCAATAAGTGTGCATTTGGTGTATCGGCAGGGCAATTTCTTGGTTTCATGGTGCACCAGAGGGGAATTGAAATCAGTCGAAGATCTATTGATGCCATCAATAAGATAGTAGCCCCTACCAACAAGAGCGAGCTCCAATCCTTGATCGGCAAGGTAAATTTTATCAGAAGGTTTATATCTAACTTGTCTGGTAAAATTCGTGCTTTCTGCCCTCTTCTTAAGTTAAAGGCCGATCAAGAGTTTGTTTGGGGGAGGAACAATAGTTGGCTCTGGATGAAATCAAGAATTATTTAATAAATCCTCCAGTTCTAATTCCACCTTAGCAAGGGAAACCATTCAGATTGTATTTGTCTACCGATGGGATGGTCATCGGTTCGGCTTTAATTCAAGAGTTTGAAGGGAAGTAGCGTGTAATTTATTATTTAAGCAGAAGGTTGGTTGATGCTGAGACCAGGTATTCGGCTATTGAGAAACTGTGCTTGTGCTTATATTTCTCTTGTATCAAGTTGAGGCACTACTTGTTATCGGCCGAGTGCACTGTTATTTGCAAGGATGATGTAGTCCGGTACATGCTGTCCATGCCGATTATGAGTGGTAGGATCAGTAAATGGATTCTGGCACTGTCGGAGTTCGATCTGCGTTATGAATCGGCTAAAGCCGTTAAGGGGCAGATTATGGCCGATTTGGTGACTCAACATTGTGGTACAGTGGAGGCTGTAGAAATTGTACCTTGGACGCTGTTCTTTGATGGATCTACATGTGACCGGGGGTCAGGGATCGGCATAGTATTAATTTCCCCTCGGGGAAGGAAGTATGAGTTTTCCTTGCCGATTGTTGCCACGTCAACAAATAATCAGGCTGAGTATCAAGCTTTGATAAAAGGATTAGAATTGCTGAGGGAGGTTCATGCTGATGCTATCGAAGTCTTCGGGGATTCTATGCTGGTTATAAATCAATTGGCTGGAAGCTAAAAAAGCCGAAGTGAAGTTCTCATAACTTATTACGAGCGGAGTATGCAATTGTTGAAGGAATTCAAGGATTTCCAATTAGAGTATGTTCCTCGATTGCACAATGAAGAGACCAATCGGTTGGCTCAGCATGCCTCGGGATATCAGCCTATGATTGATGCAATATCGGCAATTGGTGCCGATGATTGGAGAAAAGATATCGTTGATTATTTGAAAGGTCCATCTAAGAGAGTTGAAAGGCGAGTTCGGTTTCAAGCCGCCAAGTATGTGCTCCTCGAAGATGAATTGTACTACCGAACTATTGATAGGATTCTTCTCCGATGCTTGGGTGACGATGAAGCTAGAAGTTTGATGGGAGAAATCCATGACGGGGTATGTGGAGCACATCAGTCGGCTTTCAAGATGAAGTGGATGATTAGGAGGAATGGGTATTACTGGCCGACCATACTTGAGGATTGCTTTAAATATTTCAAAGGGTGTCAAGGATGTCAAAAATTTGGTAATATTCAAAGAGCACCCGCATCGGCTATGAATCCTATTATTAAACCTTGGCCGTTCCGAGGATGGGCTATTGATTTGATCGGCCAAATTTATCCACCATCTAGCAAGGGACATAAGTTTATTCTAGTTGCCACCTATTATTTCACTAAATGGGTTGAAGCTATCCCTTTGAAGAAAGTCACATCGGCCAATATGATTGATTTTGTGAAGGAGCACATTATTTACCGATTTGGGATTCCTCAGACAATTACTACCGATCAGGGTACTATGTTCACATCAGGGGAATTTGATGAATTCGCAATCGGTATGGGGATTAAGGTGTTAAACTCTTCTCCTTATTATGCTCAAGCTAATGGGCAGGCCGAGGCGTCTAACAAAGGAATTATCAAGCTTATCAAGAGAAAAATTGAAGAAAATCCTAAGCGGTGGCACACATTATTAAGTGAAGCTTTATGGTCATATCGAATGGCTTGTCATGGATCAACCAAAGTTTCGCCTTATCAGTTAGTGTATGGACATGATGCGGTGTTGCCTTGGGAGATTAAGGCTGGATCTAGGCGACTATCTTTTCAAGATCAATTGGCTGCCGATGATTATGCTACTTTGATGACAGACGAGTTGGATGATTTAGTAGAGCATCGGCTGAGGGCTTTCATGAGTATAGAAGAGAATAAGAAAAGAGTTGCCAGATGGTACGATAAGAAGGTAAAGGCTAAGGAATTTGCCGATGGAGACTTAGTATGGAAATTAATCTTACCGATCGGGACTAAAAGTTCAAAGTTTGGGAAGTGGTCTCCCAATTGGGAGGGCCCCTATCGGATAAGTCGATCGGCTCCTGGTAATGCCTATATTTTGGAAACTCTCGAAGGAGTCAAATTTCCCAGAGCATTGAACGACAAATATCTAAAGAAGTACTACCCCAGTATATGGGTCGATGAATAAAAGTTCAAATGCCGATAACACTCCTATCAGCTAGATTAAAATGTATCTGAGGCTGGACTTAATGTTGCAAAAGATGCCGATAATAGTCCTATCGGCTAGACTAAACATCAAGAAAGCTGAAAAGTAGGAAGAGGCCGATGTGTTGCCGATGAGGAGTTCACATACTTAGCAGCGCTTGGATGGCCGATATAGCGCGCAGGCGGATCTGGTTGGCTGCTTCTATTTCTTTGACGTCTTCATCGGCAGAGCCTTCTATCGGTTTCAACTTTTTCTTCAACTGCAGTGCTTTGCGACCATGAGCGTTTCGTTCTTGTTCAAGGAGTTTGATGGTATCTGGTAGTTAACTCTCTTCCTGTTAGGCTTGAGATAGGGCGTTCTCCACTTGCTTGAGTTCTGCCAGCAGGGCTTCTCTCTTGACTGATAAGTCGGAGATTTTCTGTTTCAGTGCGGCTCCCGAAGACTTCAAGGCGCCGATGCTCTTGTGTTTCTCATCGGTCAGGAGCTTCTCTTTCATCATCTCCTCAGAAAGCCGGGTCTGAGCAGTTCTGTTGGCAAGGCGCCGGGCGGCCCTTTGGTACTGCAGCTGACGACTCTCCAGATGTGCAGCCTGGAAGAGGGTTTCTTCGGCATCGGCAGGAATCTGGCCTCTGAGAGCCTTGAACAGAACCTTAGCCGGATCAGAGTCATCGACCAGTTGGGCCGTATCTTGATGGAGGAGGGCCGACAGTTCTTCCAGTTTAGCCCTGATCTCTGCCGATGCAATCCCAATTGCCCGGGAGGAACTGGCTTCGTCACCTTCGTCTTCGGAGATATCAATGGCGAAGGAGAATAGGCTGTCGGGAGAATCCTACTCCTGAAAAGGAAAACAAATTGAGTCGTTCTATGATAAGAGCATCGGCAAATAAGACTGGTAGAGACTGGGTGGCTTACTTGCTTCAAGGCGATCTCTTACCTTTGGCTGGAAGATGCCGATGGAGCCATGGATTGGTCGGCCAGAGTTGCCGATGGAACTACGTCAGCTGCAAATTAACAGAAGGGGTTATAATACCAAAAAGAATAAGTTCATCGGCAGTAATGTTATAGGAATGCATTACCTTGAGCAGGGACGACGCTTGTCTGGATTGAAGAGACTACCGATGATATGATTGAACCTGCTGGATCAGTAGTTTGCTCGCCTACATCGGCTGATATGTCTTCTGGCTGGGGTGCTTCTAGTTGAGGTTCTTCTTGCTGAGGTTCTTCCGCTTGCAGTGCTTCTTGCGGTTGAGGAGATGGTACTTGCTGAGTCTCTGTTTCTTGGGGAGAAGGAGAAGATTCCACCGGAATAGGAGATACCGGAGGAGGAGGAGGAGTTGCCACTTTCTGGCGCTTGGTTTGTGCCCTGGTACTCTTGGCACCTTTTCTCTTCTGCTGGCTGGACTAGGGGGCATCGGCACCTTTGCTTTTGGTCCTTGCCGATGCACTCGTTTGCTGTGGCAGAAAAGAGAGTTTGTGAGTAGCAGTATAGCCGATGTAAAAGTAAGATCGGTATGAATGAAGAGGTTTAACAGTTACCTTAAAAGACTGTGCTAGGGTGGAAGCAGCTACTGATGGTGATGTCTGAGCTCTCCTGGTGGTAACTTTCTTGAGGCGTATGCCTCGATGCACGATGGCGGCCAGAGTGGGAGCGTTGTGGCCGATTGAAGAGATTGGACCTGATGCAAACAGATCAATCGGCTTGCCACTTCTACTGTCCGATGGAGGAATGTTATCAGTCTGCAAAATGATACAAAAGTAAATCACCGATGAAAATGAAATTGGAAGAATTGGAACATTGGTTTAAAGACACTTACAGTATCATCGGGGACTTTGTAATCGGGATCGATCATACCGCGGTACGTGAGGGCCGATTTGCAGAATAAATGCTCCTTCCATTCTGCCCACCACTGCTTGTACGCCTGAGTGATGAAGGCGGCTGGAACCCACTTCGATAAGTCTACGTCTGTATCGGCACCCGATGGCAGTTGGGCTACTCGAATCCATTCAAGGAGGCTGGTGATGGTTTCCCTGGGCTTTATCACATCGGCATAGCAGAGTGCAATCGGCAGCTGGCCGAAAGCTAACTGACGAGCTAGTGCCGATGGATTGTAGAACTCATAAGTCTGGGAGGAGGTTTTCCCACTACCAAAGAAGTTCACCGGTATGGCTCTGGGGGTCACCAATGCCATCATCACTTCGTTGTCCTTGTCGAGAGCGTCGTTGAATGGGTTAAAAACCAGGGGAAGCATATTGTCTGGGTCATCATAGGCCAACCATGCTCGCTCATCTCTGGCCAAACCTTCATACAAATTTTGAAAGAATCGGCTGACCTGATCTGGATTACCCCCTGTACCAGGCAGAACTATGACAGCTTGACCGAAGTTCAAGGGAGGGCGTGTTGCCGATTCTTCTTCATCCAATACATGGTTCTCGGCTATGTCCCTTGGAAAGCGCTGTGCAAAGAGGTCAAACTCCAGACGCTTGTGCAGATGGAGGTTGAGCCACATGTTGATGAACCACCAAGGACCTCCCAAGTTGCCGATGGACTGGCCGAGTAAGAGTTTCCTAGTCACTTGGTGAAGGAGGTGGTAAGCCGCACCAAGCAGGTATCGGCCGAGGGGAAATCGGCCACCATCGGCTAGATTTTCTGCTGCTGCTAAATAAACGGAGGTTGGTCCTGCCGATCGGCCGCAAAACATGAACTTATCTAACCACATGTTCAGGAAACATGTCTTCTCTTTTATGTTGACAGGGCCTGTTCGGCTGTATTTTTGGATGTACAATGACCAACCGCCGATAGCACGAGTTTCTACCTTTGCCTTGGGTTTGGTATCGAAGAAATGGGTGCTATTGGCAGAAGATACATCTAGGCCTGTAAGCATAGCTACATCGGCAAGTGTGGGAAAAGCAGGGCCGTGGCCGAAGACAAAAGCATTGAGCGTGTCTGACCAGAAATATGACGCAGCTATCAGCAGTGACTCATTCCTATGCATATCGGCAATGGACAACCTAATGCATTGGTCCAACTTTCTCTCACCCCACTGGACTTCATTTGAGTTGCTGACCCTCAAAAACCAATCCGTCCATCCTACAGTAGGGCTAGGCCAAGAACGGAAAGTATCCTTCCACAGATCCAAAGAAAAGTTCTCGGCCCTAAAAGGAATCCTGTTTGTTTCTGCATTGATGAGATCGGTTGGATCTGGATCCCCTAACGGGCCAAGGCATTGGAGATGAGGTTGATCGGTGGGAATGACAATTTTGTTGGCCAAATCCTAATGAAGATAAAAAGGGGGGAAACAAAGAAAAAGAAATATATTCAGTAAGATGAACAGAGGTGTGAGAAAAGGTACAGGAGGCGGAATGAAGGACTGACCTCAGGGACGATGAAGTTGACGGCCATCTTGCCACAGGGAGGATGATCGAGAGCTTCGGAGTTGGTGAAGAAGGGAGTTCGTCGAAGATCTCAGGGACCTTGAATAGCGCCGCCGCTTGAAGACTAAAGTTGGGTTTGTGGAATGATGTGATGGAGAAGGAGTACCCGAGAAGGAGCTATTTATAGGACAAAACGGGCAAGGGTAAAATGGACTTATCTCTTCGCCGTATCCGTGAAATCCAAGGGTACTCAGGTAGATTTGGTAACTGTTCGCACGGTAATTAAGGGACTGTGCAGGTGATTGGACAGGAAGCGGTCGTTATCCAGAGATATTTTACTGTGCGGGATCTCCTGGTCGGTCCATAGGCAGCGCCTTGTAACGGTCATATTGCTGATGGGCGAATAAAGTGGAGATAGCCGTTTGGGAAGATAAGGTATGGGCGTTCTGGTCAGTCCGTCGGCAAGTCCCTGTAACGATAGTGTTGCCGATGCGCGATTAGAATGGAAATGTCTGCTTGGGAAGATGAGGATTTCGAGGAATCTGCGGAAGAATCAAATCCGAATTGCTCAGATTAAGGCTGTCGGTTACCAGATTGGGGGCATTAATTGCGGAAAGAGGCATTATTACTGTAGAGAATTTCAGAGCATTAATGATTTCATACTCCGAAATTGGGGGGCATGTGTTGACACCATTTTTGGGCACGTGTCCATAATCGATAAAGTGTAGATCGGCAAGATGAGACAGTGTTGTTTGATCTGCAGGGTGAGTTGCCAATGAAGATGGTTGCCGATGGAAGGGTGGCTGAACATGACCAAGTCTATGGGTAATGATGTGTTTGTGCCGATGGCTATAACGAAGGAGTCTGCCGATGGTACGGAAGAGGAGTCTAGAAGTTACCGATTGGGTGGTAGGGGTGTTCCAGTTTGTCACGGGGGGGATAGCTTTATGTTTTCCTTAGTTATTTAAATCGTTTTGTATACGGATTCTGTGTAATTTGGAATTCGAGTTCTAGTCGTGTCTGGTTGTAGCTCTTTGAGCAGGGTATAAATGTAGACCCTAGGGCCTTGTAATGAGATATCTATCAATCAATCAAACACACGTTTTTACTCATATTCCAAGCATCTACTTTTTCGACGACTTCGTCATACTTTTTCCTTTTCATTACGAGTTCTTAGGAATTCGTCGACTTAAGCTCGGCGTGTTCTCATGTTCCGCATGGATACCTCTTGGCCGTGACATCCGGGCGCATCGCTGTTGTCGGGACCAAAGTATTCGAGTTACCACCTTTGCCGATAGTAAGGTCAAATCGGCTGGCACGCCTTAACGTTTGAATCGGGTATTAGCCCTTTGTGTTTGCAGATTAGCTTTTGCACCAACAACTATAGTCTAAGAAACCATTTTGGACGCACAAATTGGTACTCTAAGGAGAAGAGGCTCAAGTGGAAGCTTGGTTCGGTCTGTTTAGAGATAGTGCTAAACTTGATGCAAGAAAGGTGCACGGTTTGCATGGAATGTATCATATGCTCGAAAATCAATTTGGGTGCACCCGATGGAACTGCTAGATGACATGTGTCATATGGAATCTCGTTTCGGTCTATTTGAAGATAGTGTTAGTTTTAGTGTAAGATAGGTGCCCAGTTTGCACCTAATGCACTATAGTTTAAGAAACCATTTTGGATGCACCTGTCGGTACTCCAAGGTGAAGATGCTCAAGTGGGAGCTCAGAGAAACCATTTCGGACGCACCTATTGGTACTCCAAGGTGAAGAGGCTCAAGTGGAAGCTTGGTTCATTCTGTTTAGAGATAGTGCTAATCTTGATCCAAGATAGGATGCACGGTTTGCATGGAACGTACCATATGCTTGGAAATCAATTTGGACGCACCCGATGGAACTACTAGATGACATGTGTCATATGAAATCTTGCTTCGCTCTATTTGGAGATAGTGTTAGTTTTGGTGAAAGATAGGTGCACAGTTTGTACCTAATGCACCATAGTCTAAGAAACCATTTTGGATGCACCTATTGGTAGTTCAAGGTGAAGAGGCTCAAGTGAAAGCTTGGTTCAGTCTGTTTAGAGATAGTGCTAAACTTGGTACAAAATAGGTGAATGGTTTGCACGCAACGTATCATATGCTCGAAAATCAATTTAGACGCACCCGATGGAACTCGTAGATGACATCTCTCATGGAATCTCGCTTCAGTCTGTTTGGAGATAGTGTTAGTATCAATGCAAGATAGGTGCCCAATTTGCACCTAATGCACTATAGTCTAAGAAACCATTTTGGACGCACCTATTGGTACTCCAAGGTGAAGAGGATCAAGTGCAAGCTCAGTTCGATCTGTTTAGAGATAGTGCTTATCTTGATCCAAGATAGAATGCACAGTTTGCATGGAACGTACCATATGCTCGGAAATCAATTTCGACACACCTGATGGAACTTCTAGATGACATGTGTCAAATGAAATCTCACTTCGGTCTATTTGGAGATAGTTTTAGTTTCGATGCAAGATAGGTGCACAGTTTGTGCCTCGTGCACCATATGCTAAGTAAAAATTTTGGACGCACCCGATGCTACTCCTAGGTTAAAGGGCTCAAGTGGAAGCTCGGTTTGGTCGGTTCGGAGACAGTGCTAATCTTGATGCAAGATAGGTGCATGGTTTGCATGGAACGTAACATATGCTCAGAAATCAATTTGGATGCACTCGATGGAACTCCTAGATGACGTTTGTCATATGGAATCTCGGTTCGGTCTATTTGGAGATAGTGTTAGTTTTGGTGCAAGACAGGTGCACGGTTTGCGCCTAATGCACCATAGGCTAAGAAACCACTTTGGACACACCCAATGGTACTCCTAGGTTAAGGGGCTCAAGTGGATGTTTGGTTTGGTCTGTTTGGAGATCGTGCAAATCTTGATCCTAGATAGGATGCACAGTTTGCATGGAACGTACCATATGCTCAGAAATTAATTTGGATGCACCCAATGAAACTCCAAGATGATGTGTGTCATATGAAATCTCGGTTCCGTCTGTTTGGAGATAGTGTTAGTTTCGAAGCAAGATAGGTGCACGGTTTGTGCCTAATGCACCATAGGCTAAGAAACCATTTTGGTCGCACCCAAGGGTACTCCTAGGTTAAAGAGCTCAAGTGGAAGCTCTGTTTGGTCTGTTTGGAGATAGTGTTAATCTTGATGCAAGATAGGTGCACAGTTTGTATGGACCGTACCATATTCTCATAAATCAATTTGGACGCACATGATGGAACTCCTAGATGACATGTGTCATATGGAATCTCGCTTTGGTCTGTTTGGAGATAGTGTTAGTTTTGGTTCGATATAGGTGTATAGTTTGCACCTAATGCACCATAGTCTAAGAAACCATTTTGGACGCAGCTATTGGTACTCCAAGGTGAAGAGGCTCAAGTGGAAGCTTTGTTCGGTCTGTTCAGAGGTAGTGCTAAACTTGACGCAAGATAGGTGCACGGTTTGCATGGAACGTATCATATGCTCGGAAATCAATTTGGACGCACCCAATGGAACTCCTTTATGACATCTATCATGGAATCTTGCTTCGGTATGTTTGGAGATAGTGTTAGTTCTAGGGCAAGATTGGTGCCTAGTTTGTGCCTAATGCACTATAGTCTAAGAAACTATTTTGGGCGCACCTGTTGGGACTCTAAGGTGAAGAGGCTCAAGTGGAAGCTTGGTTCGGTCTGTTTAGAAATAGTGCTAATCTTGATCCAAGATAGGATGCACGGTTTGCATGGAACGTACCATATGCTTGGAAATCAATTTAGACACACCCAATGGAACACCTAGATGACATATGTCATATGAAATCTTGCTTCGGTCTGTTTGGAGATAGTGTTAGTTTCAATGCAAGATAGGTGCACGGTTTTTGCCTAATGCACCATATGCTAAGAAACTATTTTGGGCGCACCTGATGGTACTCCTAGGTTAAAGGGCTCAAGTGGAAGCTCGGTTGGGTCTGTTCGAAGATAGAGCTAATCTTGATGCAAGATAGGTGCACAGTTTGTGTGGAACGTAAGATATGCTCGGAAATCAATTTGGACACACTTGATGGAACTCCTAGATGATATGTGTCATATGAAATCTCGCTTCGGTCTGTTTGGAGACACTGTTAGTTTCAGTGCAAGATAGGTGCACAGTTTGCACCTAATGCACTATAGTCTAAGAAACCATTGTGGACGCACCTATTGGTACTCCAAGGTGAAGAGGCTCAAGTGGAAGCTTGGTTCATTCTGTTTGGAGATAGCACTAAACTTGATGCAAGATAGGTGCACGATTTGCATGGAACGTATCATATGCATGGAAATCAATTTGGACGCACCCGATGGAATTCCTAGACGACATGTGTCATATGAAATCTCGCTTCGGTCTGTTTGGAGATAGTGTTTGTTTTGGTGCAAGATAGGTGCACAGTTTGCACCAAATGCACCATAGTCTAAGAAACCATTTGGGAGGCACCTATTGGTACTCCAAGGTGAAGAGGCTCAAGTGGAAGCTTGGTTCGGTCTGTTTAAAGATAGTGCTAAACTTGATGCAAGATAGGTGCACGGTTTGCATGCAACGTATCATCTGCTTGAAAATCAATTTAGATGCACCTGATGGAACTCCTAGATGACATCTGTCATGGAATCTTGCTTCAGTCTGTTTGGAGATAGTGTTAGTTTCAGTGTAATATAGGTGCCTAGTTTGCGCCTAATGCATTATAGTTTAAGAAACCATTTTGGACACACCTATTGGTACTCCAAGGTGAAGAGGCTCAAGTGGAAGCTCAGTTTATCAGTTTAGAGATAGTGCCAATCTTGATCCAAGATAGCCTGCATGGTTTGCATGGAACGTACCATATGCTCAGAAATCAATTTAGACACACCTGATAGAACTCCTAGATGACATGTGTCATATGAAATCTCACTTCGGTTTATTTGGAGAAAGTGTTAGTTTTGATGCAAGATAGGTGTATTATTTGTTCTAATGCACCATAGGCTAAGAAACCATTTTGGTCGCATCTGATGGTACTAATAGGTTAAAGGGCTCAAGTGAAGCTCTATTTGGTCTGTTCAGAGATAGTGTTAATCTTGATGCAAGATAGGTGCACAGTTTGTGTGGAACGTACCATATGCATGAAAATCAATTTGGACGCACTCGATGGAACTCCTAGATGACATGTGTCATATGAAATCTCACTTCGGTCTGTTTGGAGATAGTGTTAGTTTTGGTGCAAGATAGGTGCACAGTTTGCACCTAATGCACCATAGTCTAAAAAACTATTTTGGATGCACCTATAGGTAATCCAAGGTGAAGAAGGTCAAGTGAAAGCTTGGTTCAGTCTGTTTAGAGATAGTGCTAAACATGATGCAAGATAGGTGCATGGTTTGCATGCAACGTATCATATGCTCGAAAATCAATTTAGACGGACCTGATGGAACTCCTAGATGACATCTCTCATGGAATCTCGCTTCAGTCTGTTTGGAGATAGTGTTAGTTTCAGTGTAAGATAGGTGCCCAGTTTGCACCTAATGCACTATAGTGAAAGAAACCATTTTGGACGCATCTGTTGGTACTCCAAGGTGAAGAGGCTCAAGTGGAAGCTCAGTTTGATATGTTTAGAGATAGTGCTAATCTTGATCCAAGATAGGATGCACGGTTTGCATGGAACGTACCATATGCTCAGAAATCAATTTGGACACACCTGATAGAATTTCTAGATGACATGTGTCAAATGAAATCTCACTTCGGTCTGTTTGGAGATATTGTTAGTTTCGATACAAGATAGGTGCACGTTTTGTGCCTCATGCACCATATGGTAAGTAGACATTTTGGATGCACCCGATGGTACTCCTAGGTGAAAGGGCTCAAGTGGAAGCTCGGTTTGGTATGTTCGGAGATAGTGCTAATCTTGATGCAAGATAGGTGCACCGTTTGCGTGGAACATACCATATGCTCAGAAATCAATTTGGCCGCACTCGATGGAACTCTTAGATGATGTGTGTCATATTGAATTTCGCTTCGGTCCATTTGGAGATAGTGTTAGTTTCGGTGCAAGACAGGTGCACGGTTTGCACCTAACGCACCATAGGCTAAGAAACCATTTTGGACACACCCAATGGTACTCCTAGGTGAAGGGGCTCAAATGGAAGCTCAGTTCGGTATGTTTAGATACAATGCTAATCATGATGCAAGAGAGGTGCATGGTTTGCATGGAACCTACCATATGCTCGGAAATCAATTTGGACTCACCCGATGGAACTCCTTGATGACGTGTGTCTTATGGAATCCTGGTTCGGTCTGTTTGGAGAGAGTGTTAGTTTCGGTGCAAGATAGGTGCACGGTTTGTGCCTAATGCACCATAGGCTAAGAAACCACTTTGGACACACCCGATGGTACTCCTAGTTAAAGGGGCTCAAGTGGAATTTCAATTTGATCTGTTTGGACATTGTGCAAATCTTGATCCAAGATAGGATGCACGGTTTGCATGGAACATACCTTATGCCTAGAAATCAATTTGGACACACTCGATGGAACTCCTAGGTTAAAGGGCTCAAGTGGAAGCTTTGTTTGGTCTATTCAGAGATAGTGTTAATCTTGATGCAAGATATATAGGTGCATAGTTTGCGTGGAACATACTGTATGCTCAGAAATCAATTTGGATGCACCCGATGGAACTCCTAAATGACATGTGTCATATGGAATCTCGCTTCGGTCTGTTTGAAGATAGTGTTAGTTTTGGTGCGAGATAGGTGCACAGTTTGCACTTAATGCACTACAGTCTAAGAAACCATTTTGGACGCACCTATTGGTACTCCAAGGTGAAGAGGCTCAAGTGGAAGCTTGGTTTGGTCTGTTTAGAGATAGTCCTAAACTTGATGCAAGATAGGTGCACGGTTTACATAGAACGTTTCATATGCTCGGAAATCAATTTGGACGCACACGATGGAACTCCTAGATGACATGTGTCATATGGAATCTCGCTTCGGTCTGTTTGAAGATAGTGTTAGTATCAGTGCAAGATAGGTGCCCAGTTTGCGCCTAGTGAACTATAGTCTATGAAACTATTTTAGACGCACCTGTTGGTACTCCAAGGTGAAGAGGCTCAAATGGAAGCTCAGTTCGGTCTCTTTAGATATAGTGCTAATCTTGATCCAAGATAGGATGCACGGTTTGCATGGGACGTACCATATGCTTGGAAATCAATTTGGACTCACCCGATGGAACTCCTAGATGACGTGTGTCATATGAAATCTCGCTTTGATCTATTCGGAGATAGTGTTAGTTTCGATGCAAGATAGGTGCACGATTTGTGCCGAATGCACCATAGGCTAAGAAACTATTTTGGATGCACCTGATGGTACTCCTAGGTCAAAGGGCTCAAGTGGAAGCTCGGTTTGGTCTGTTCGGAGATAGTGCTAATCTTGATGAAAGATAGGTGCACGGTTTGCGTGGAACATACCATATGCTCAAAAATCAATTTGGACATACTCGATGGAACTCCTAGATGACGTGTGTCATATGGAATCTCGCTTCGGTCCATTTGGAGATAGTGTTAGTTGCAATGCAAGATAGGTGCACGGTTTGCACCTAATGCAACATAGTCTAAGAAACCATTTTGGACGCACCCGATGGTACTCCTAGGAAAAGGGGCTCAAGTGGAAGCTCAGTTTGATCTGTTTGGTGATCGTGCTAATCTTGATCCAAGATAGGATGCACGGTATGCTTGGAACATACCTTATGCTCAGGAATCAATTTGGATGCACTCGATGGAACTCCTAGATGACGTGTGTCATATGAAATCTGGCTTTGGTCTGTTTGGAGATAGTGTTAGTTTCGGTAGAAGATAGGTGCACGGTTTGTGGCTAATGCACCATAGGCTAAGAAACCATTTTGGTCACACCCGATGGTACTCCTAGGTTAAAGGGCTTAAGTGGAAGCACGATTTGGTCTGTTTGGAGATATTGCTAATCTTGATGCAAGATAGGTGCACAGTTTGCGTGGAACATACCATATGCTTCGAAATCAATTTGGACGTTTGTTGGATATTTTAAACGCAAACAGAAAAATCCGCAAGCGCACGAATACCGATGTGGCCTTCACCTGGGAGTATTCCAGAGTATCGATTTTCCACAGAGAACGTGAGTGTACTAATTAAGATCCAAGATTGCCCAAGGATAACTATATAATTATTTTTGGTGGAAAGAGAGGAAGTTTCCTGAGAGTTCTATAGTTGATCTAAGAATCAAGAATTACTTCAAAGATTATTTATATCGAGACATCAGAGCACTAACCACAGAAAGAGATGAGAAGGGGGCTAGGAAGGTCTGACTACGGTCCTGCAAACACCGATCTGAACCAGGTGGAATACGTCGACCGTTAGGGCTGTCATTACCCTAAGGCTACCACAACAATCCGCAGGATTGGGTGCAATTCCAGGTAATTGCAAGACTAAACACCATGTCTAATCTATTAATTACTACTCTAGCGTTATAAAGTATAGAGCACTTGATGCAAGCGGGAATCCAATAAATAACATGAATGTAAATAAAAGTAATTAAAGAACTCATGAATTATGAATTTAAGAACCTGGAGAACGATGAAGAACGAACCAGTTGCTGCAAAAGTACAATGTTGAGGAAGATCCGACAGATCCGGCTCCTGCTCCGCTCTCCTCTTCTATCTCCCTATTTTCTAGATTACAACTAGAACTAACTAGAACTAGAACTAGAGGAACTAGAACTAGAACTAGATGAACTAGAACTAGATCTGGATGAACTAGAGGTAGAACTAGAAGAACTAGAGGGATCCTCTCTACTTGGATGAAGAATTGAAATCCTAACTTTAATTCTGTAGAAGAGGTATGATCTCCAGGGGCCAGGGGGTCTGAATTTATAGTCCCTTCAAGTGAATCTGGGCCGTTGGATCAAACCGACATTAATCGCACGGTTTTCCTTGGTCTCTTAGGTCGGTGGAACACGATCCGCGAAGTTGAAGCTGACTGGTTACTGTAGCTGGGCGGGCACCCAAGGGGGGAGGGCGGGCGCCCTGCCCCGGGGCCCGATCGGCCCCCCGTTCGTTCCCGTGGCTTCTGGAGTCTTCTAGATGGTAGAAAATTGCGCGGCACGTTAATATCTCTATGTAAACCCGACGTGTGGGCCTTTCTTCCGTATTTCCTGATAACCCCCTGCAGAAATAGACAAACACCAAAACTCGTGGAATTCTGTCAGATAAAACCTAAGTCTAGGTGTTGGTTGCATTTGGATACTTTTCTATGATTAGTTGACGGTTAAATGTGAGCCTTAAGGACCATCAACAAGCTCCCCCAAGCTTAACCTTTGCTCGTCCCTGAGCAAAGATGAACTCAAGAGTTTCTGCAGTGATTTCATACTTTAAAGGTACACATGCGTTCAAACAAGATCTCATCTCTGGGTTAGGGTAAACTTTTAAGATTTAAACTCACTCATATTACCTTCCACCATGGGGCTTGCAACCGTCACCTGTGTCTTGAGCAGTTAAAAGATAGAACGGTCTAGTCAAGAACCATGTCTCTTATTCTTGATCAGCTATAGCTCTGGAGTTTTTGCAGATTTTCAAATAAAACTCAGAGATTCCTTGTATGACTCTCTCTAGTCTCTCTTTTGTAGTATTTCTGGATCCTTACCAAGGCAGTATTTGTATATGCCTTCTCTCAAAGTATGTGGTATTTGTGGTATAAGGCATAGTGGCATTGCCTTCTCTCTCACCCTACTCTAATAAGGCTTTTGATATCTGGAGCTCATAGGTGGGAGACAGCTAATACATACTTACAAGACATTTATTGCATAGTCAAACCATGCATCCAGAGAAACAAGTCAATAAGTCAAATCAAGATGTGCATGTGTGGCGAATGAATGATGCATGGTAATGATGGTGATAACAATGGTGAAAGTCTAATTCTACTTTTGCTATTTTGAGGGGATACATACCTTGCTCTTTTGAAACTTTTGGGGAGAATGCGATGCTCTGTATTTTCTTTTTCTTTCCTCTCAGGTGCGTATCTTGTACCCCTAATTCTACTGTCGGACACTTGTCCATTTTTACCTCTCGTCTCACTTTTTTTTCTTTTCTTTCGAGGTTCCGGGCACTTGCCTCTTTTTATTTCCTCGTATTTTTTTTCTCTCTCTTCTTCTCTTTTTTAGAGCACTCATCTCTTGAAATAATATAGCAAGTGGTAGTAACAAGATAACTTGAGCATTTATTTCACAGGGGAAAAATAGAAATATTTTTGGCTATTCTCTCCCAGATTAGGAGTAGAATATTTTTGGATGGTTCTGGAGATGGAAATGGGTGGATATATGTGGATGCGTACTTCTGGAGTAGAAACAGCATGTATGAGTGAACGTGCAAGTGAATCTTGACTTAACCACATGACAAGCTCCTAAGGGTCTACACAGCTTGACCACACTCAATGCTCATAAGCAGTAAAAAGTAAATGTGTGACTCAAAGTCTAGCAAGCATGTATATATGGCTGTGGTAGGAATTTAAACTGTCATCATATAGGAACTCATCATGTGATATTTTAAAGATTTTCAAAGATAAAATTCTCCAGAATTCTAGCATCTCTAGGAACTTTTAAATAGTAGCTCAACCTTCCCATATCATATCCGTTAACGACGTAGACTTTAGATCAAGTACTCTCCCCACAAGTTCAGGTTTAGAGCAAATCTTAATTAATACCAGTCATGCCTAAACTTAAGAGAGATTTCAATTTTTAGAACTAATCATGGCAGAGCAACTATTCATCATTTCCATGTGAGAGCTTATCATGAGAGTTCATAGCAAACTTTATTTATTTATTTATTTAGCAAGCTAAGCAAAGATATATATATAAGCACAAAATCTTTAATTGGGTTTTTATGATTATGCATCTTTTTATTATTGGAGTAAACTATAAACATGAGAAGAACACTTAGCTGGATAAATGGGGGTGCTCTCCCCCAAGCTGGATTTTGACGTAATTCCTTTTGATGTAGCTAGCAAGTGGTGGAGGTGTATTTGAATGTCGGCAGCACCCTGACAGCGATTAGGATGTCCTCCCTCTGCTAGTCTTCTTTGATCCTTGAATTCTGTGGAGCTCAAATAGACAACAAAGCTTTATGGAACTAGTTAGTGTTAGCATAAATATCTAGCCTTTATCATGTTGAGCCTCCTCAATAAATATTACTTTCTTTGGTAGGATCATAAATTTATTTTTATATTTTCATTTCTATAGGACAGGAATATATTTATTTTATTTTTACGCCACCACAGTGAATGTACTTATGGGTTTTATGCCATGAGCATACTCACATGGGGCTTACTATTTTTAACATTTTTATTTTCTTTTCAAGATGATATGAACCTGATTAACTAAGCAAACTATTTTAAAATAATTGAAAGGAAAAAGATAACTACCAAGTTTACCTCTTGGCAAGGCGTTCGGTGTTTTTAAGTCCTCCAAATGGGACTCTTCGTTTTCTCAGTCGTCCTGGGATTCGTTGGATGGCGAAGTCGGTGGTTCCGGCGGCGCCTGCTCTTCGTGTATAACTATCTTCTCTCTACATACCTGACTCGGTGCTATGGTCTCCTCAGGACAGTTCTGCTCAAGTTGTATGTCTTCAGACCTTACCACTTCTCCTTCGTAGTCTGCTCATCCGTCCTTGATGATTTTCCTCCTCTGGTTACGGTTGTGTCGTCTTCTTCTTGTCCTGACCTGCTTAGAGTCTTCAACTATATAGTTAAGGTTAATAAAATAGCGGCGTACCTTCTCAGAGAGGAAGTGCATGTGGACTTCTCCGATTCCAATGTAGATGATTGCTTTAACGGAGCTGAGGAACAGTCTCCCAATGGTGATGGGTGGATCGTACTCGTCTTCTCCCATGTCAATAACCTTTCAGAATGTCTGATGTGTCATCTGGAGCGGAATGTATGTCGGTTTAGGGGCATGGTTCCGAATAGGAGTTGATAGGTGACTGCGGCCATTACGTTGACGTTAGATCCGGTGTCGTAGAGTGTCTTCTGAAAAGAATATCCATTGATTATTGTGCACTCGATGCTTGGAACACCACGGTCGTCCTTCTTGGTCAGGAACGGTGACTTGAGTTGACGATCTTGACCTCGTTGAGCTACAGTGACCATCTTAGCTGACTCAGTCCACATTTGCTTGTTCCTGCTCCCCCTGTTGATCCTCTTCCTTGGTTCATGTCGGGATTGCTCTGAGATTTGTGTAGTCTTGTTCTTGAAGGAAAATGTCTCCTTCCTCCCCTTGATGTAGAAAATAATCTTGGCAGCACTAGCGTAGATGACAGCTCCTGAGGTGTTGAGGAATGGCCTCCCTAGGATGGGTGCCCTCTCATCAGTACCAGTCTCTATCACCACGAAGTCTGCTGGGGCGTACAAGGTACCAACTCGAACGCAGAGGTTCTTCAAAATTCTCTTTGGGAAACCTAGCGTACGATCTGCAAGCTGCAAACACATGGCTGTTTCTAACAAAGGATGTGTAAAGAATTTTTCATAGAGTACCCTGGGCATAATGTTGACGTTGGAGCCAAAGTCGCAGAGTGCTTCTAGGAAGTCCACCATGCCGATGGAGATCGGGATAACGGGGCATCCTCGATTGTCTCTCTTGACTGGCAGATGGTCAGTAATTACTTCCACAACAAGGTTACTCCCGTAGTTACGTCCTCAAGCATCTCAGGGCAGTGATGGCCTGAGTGTCCAGTATCTCCAGTGTGTTTGTGCTCGTAGATCTAGGTTCTTCACTTGGTGTAGTCTGGGAGTTGTAAAAGTCCTTCATATTTTGCTGGAAGTGTACCTGCTGATAGAGACAAGGCAGAGATCAAGTGCATGGGCCCTGTTGGTGGAGAACACCAACAGAACCAAAAATGTATTTATTCTTTTTTTCTCTAACCTTAAGCATAGTGAGCAAGATGAAGTTAATGGACAATAAGATCATGAGTGTAGCATTTAAAACATTTGTCAGATCAAATGCTCAACCTAATGGAAAGATAACCTATCTATACTTATGTGTTTTCTCTTTTTTTATATATATATCTTCCAAAGACTGAGTATGCAACACTTTATCACATATGATTAGGAGTGTGGGATCACAAAGGTGGAAGGACTAAACGTATTGAATCGATTGGGTTGGTTAATCTAGAGTTGTAAATCATACATGTTTGTCTCTTTTATTCATGTGAACGCTAGAACCAAGGAGAAGCTTTATAGAAGTGATAGTCAAGTACCTTAAGATGTTACCTTACTTGAAGAGTGATGGTATAATATCACCTTGTGAAAGCTTTCCTTTCTTATCAGTTGTGCATCGTGTTTGTGGCACATTCCATGGATCATCACTTGTGAGCTGTGCCTTCCTTGTGTAAATTGTTAAACTTCATGTGCCTCTCTCTTTGTATCCAATGTGAGTTTATCTCAGGACTACCCAGGTCGATATTGAAAGTTTTCCTGCAGGGTTTAGTCCAACAAAATATCCAATATCTACTATAGCATACTATCGGTTCAAAATGAACCTAGACACCATGTCTAATTTGATTTAGGAGGGCATTTTGACCTAAGCACCATGCCTAATTTAAACTCCGTTGGAAGTAAGATCATCATTCCTAAACTAAGCACCATGCTTAATTAAGAGGTAAATGAAACTACTCCAAGCCTAGACATATACTAAAGCAAATAAAGGAGGTATGAGAGCATTTATAGAGATCTACTCAAGTGGAGATGAAGTAGTGTGATTAGTATTTAACAAATTGAGCATGTCTCAAAGGTAGGGACAACCAACATAGCAACATGGCAAAGGATGTTTTTATGTAAAGTACTCCCCCAAGCTTGAATTTTGCAAACTTCAAGTTTGGATGAATTTAATTCAATGTTGTATGATGATTGGACATACCTTGTGTTTGTCATTCATGTGATCTTCTTGCTCCAATCCTGGAAAGGTTAGTGACAAGAATACCTGAAGGAATTTTTTTTTACAATTATCCTTATATGCTCAACTCACAAGGTAATGTGGCAAATAATTAAAAGCTCATGTTATGATCTAATCAGTGCTTGTTTTAGGACACTAAGCTTGTCCTTGGGAAACCATCAATTTATGTCGGCGAAGTGGTTTCCCCTCCAACGCTGACCTATATCAAGATCAACTCAACGAGATCTGCAATATTTAATATAGACATATGCATCGACAACCGCCCTTTTAAAGTTTTTATAAATAGAAAGGATGAGGGGGTTGGAGATCTCGAATGTGGTGATGTTGGAAAAACCAATGGATTGGGAAGATGTTGCATATGAGCATGGAGTAAATGAAGTGGCTATGAAATAAATTCCATGCTCATTAATGCTTAGAGTGAAATCCATGTGGTGTGGTGAAAATGGTAAGATGAGTGTGGTAAAAAAAAGGGAAAAGAAAAAAGGATACACGGACGACTTGGTTCGAAACTAGCACAGCTACCGTTCCCCGGCAACGGCGCCAGAAAGCTTGTTGGGTATTTTAAACGCAAATAGAAAAATCCGCAAACGCACGGATACCGATGTAGCCTTCACCCGGGAGTATTCCAGAGTATCGATTTTCCACAGAGAACATGAGTGTACTAATTAAGATCCAAGATCGCCCAAGAATAACTATATAATTATTTTTGGTGGGAAGAGAGGAAGTTTCTTGAGAGTTCTCTAGTTGATCTAAGAATCAAGAATTACTTCAAAGATTATTTATATCGGGACATCAGAGCACTAACCACAGAAAGAGATGAGAAGGGGGCTAGGAAGGTCTGACTACGGTCCTACAAACACCGATCCGAACGAGGTGGAATACGTCGACCGTTAGGGCTGTCACTACCCTAAGGCTACCACAACAATCCGCAGGATTGGGTGCAATTCCAGGTAATTGCAAGACTAAACACCACGTCTAATCTATTAATTACTACTCTAGCGTTATAAAGACTAGAGCACTTGATGCAAGCGGGAATCCAATAAATAACATGAATGTAAATAAAAGTAATTAAAGAACTCAGGAATTATGAATTGAAGAACCTGGAGAACGATGAAGAACGAACCATTTGCTGCAAAAGTACAATGTTGAGGAAGATCCGACAGATCCGGCTCCTCCTCCGCTCTCTTCTTCTCTCTCCCTATTTTCTAGATTACAACTAGAACTAACTAGAACTAGAACTAGAGGAACTAGAACTAGAACTAGATGAACTAGAACTAGATCTAGATGAACTAGAGGTAGAACTAGAAGAACTAGAGGGATCCTCTCTACTTGGATGAAGAATTGAAACCCTAACTTTGATTCTATAGAAGAGGTATGATCTCCACGGGCCAGGGGGTCTTGTTTCATAGTCCCTTCAAGTGAATCTGGGCCGTTGGATCAAACCGACATTAATCGCACGGTTTTCATTGGTCCCTTAGGTCGGTGGAACACGATCCGCGAAGTTGAAGCTGATTGGTTACTATAGCTGGGCGGGCACCCAAGGGGGGAGGGCGGGCGCCCTGCCCCCGGGCCCGATCGGCCTCCCGTTCGTTTCCGTGGCTTCTAGAGTCTTCTAGATGGTAGAAAATTGCGGCACGTTAATTTCTCTATGTAAACCCGACGTGTGCGCCTTTCTTCCGTATTTCCTGATAACCCCCTGCAGAAATAGACAAACACCAAAACTCGTGGAATTCTGTCAGATAAAACCCTAAGTCTAGTTGTTGGTTGCATTTGGATCCTTTTCTATGATTAGTTGACGGTTAAATGTGAGCTTTAAGGACCGTCAACAACGCTCCCGATGGAACTCCTAGATGACATGTGTCATATGAAATCTGGCTTCGATCTGTTTGGAGACAGTGTTAGTTTCGGTGCAAAATAGGTGCACAGTTTGCATCTAATGCACCATAGTCCAAGAAACCATTTTGGATGCACCTATTGGTACTCCAAGGTGAAGAGGCTCAAGATGGAAGCTTGGTTTGGTCTGTTTAGAGATAGTGCTAAACTTGATGCAAGATAGGTGCACGGTGTGCATGGAACGTATCATATGCTCGGAAATCAATTTGGACGCACCCGATGGAACTCCTAAATGACATGTGTCATATGAACTATCGCTTTGGTCACTTTGGAGATAGTGTTAGTTTCAGTGCAAGATAGCTGCACGGTTTGCGCCTAATGCACTATAGTCTAAGAAACCATTTTGGACGCACCTGTTGGTACTCCAAGATGAAGAGGCCCAAGTGGAAGCTCAGTTCGATCTGTTTAGAGATAGTGCTAATCTTGATCCAAGATAGGATGCACGGTTTGCATGGAACGTACTATATGCTTGGAAATTAATTTGAACGCACCTGTGGGTACTCCAAGATGAAGAGGCTCAAGTGGAAGCTCGGTTTGGTCGGTTTGGAGATGTGCTAATCATGGTGCAAGATAGGTGCATAGTTTGCTTGGAACGTACCATAGGCTCAGAAATCAATTTGAACGCACTCGATGGAACTTCTATATGACATGTGTCATATGGAATCTCGCTTCGGTCCATTTGGAGATAGTGTTAGTTTCGGTGCAAGATAGGTGCACGGTTTGTTCCTAACACACCATAGGCTAAGAAACCATTTTGGACACAGCTAATGGTACTCCTAGGTGAAGGGGTTCAAATGGAAGCTCAGTTTGGTCTATTTGTAGATATTGCTAATCTTGATGCAAGATAGGTGCATTGTTTGCATGGAACGTACCACATGCTTTGAAATCAATTTGGACTCACCCGATGGAACTCCTAGATGACGTGTGTCATATGGAATCTCACATCGGTCTGTCTGGAGAGATTGTTAGTTTTGGTGCAAGATATGCGCACGGTTTGTGCTAATGCACCATAGGCTAAGAAACCACTTTGGACGCACCCGATGTTACTCATAGGTCAAGAGGCTCAAGTGGAAGCTCGGTTTGGTCTGTTTGGAGATCGTGCTAGTCCTGATCCAAGATAGGATGCACAGATTGCATGGAATGTACCATATGCTTAGAAATCATTTTGGACGCACCCGATGGAACTCCTAGATGATGTGTGTCATATGAAATCTCGCTTCGGTCTGTTTGGAGTTAGTGTTAGTTTTGGTGCAAGATAGGTGCACCGTTTGTGCCTAATGCACCATTGGCTAAGAAACCATTTTGGATGCATCTATTGGTACTCCAAGGTGAAGAGGCTCAAGTGGAAGCTTGGTTCGATCTATTTAGAGATAATGCTAAACATGATGCAAGATAGGTGCACGGTTTGCATGGAACGTTTCATATGCTCCGAAATCAATTTGGACACACGCGATGGAACTCCTAGATGACATGTGTCATATGGAATCTCGCTTTGGTCTATTTGGAGATAGTGTTAGTTTTAGTGCACGATAGGTACCCAGTTTGCGCCTAAAGCACTATAGTCTAAGAAACTATTTTGGACGCACCTGTTGGTACTCCAAGGTGAAGAGGCTCATGTGGAAGCTCAGTTCGATCTATTTAGATATAGTGCTAATCTTGATCCAAGATAGGATGCACAGTTTGCATGGATCGTACCATATGCTCGAAAATCAATTTGGACGCACCCGATGGAACTCCTAGATGATGTGTGTCATATGAAATATGGCTTCGCTTTGTTTGGCGATAGTGTTAGTTTCAATGCACGATAGGTGCACGGTTTGTGCCTAATGCACCATCGGCTAAGAAACTATTTTGGACGCACCTGATGGTACTCCTAGGTTAAAGGGCTCAAGTGTAAGCATGGTTTTGTCTGTTCGGAGATAGTGCTAATCTTGATGAAAGATAGGTGCACATTCTGTGTGGAACATACCATATGCTCGAAAATTAATTTGGACATACTCGATGGAACTCCTAGATGACGTGTGTGTTGGTGTTTTTCCCCCGGGGGGTCACACCAACGAGTAAATTTGTATGCGTGCTCCCTTTCCCGGATGGTGATGCAAGAAGACACAGAGATTTATCCTGGTTCGGGCAAGAGAAGGCCCTACGTCCAGCGGGGGGAGAGAGTTTGTATTATCTTGCACCTAAGTGCTTGTACAGGGGCGAATACAAGCGTGGTATGAAGTGTGGAGCTCTACTACGTATGAGCGTGGTCTTGTGTCGTGATCTGCTGTTCTATTCCTGAGTCCCTCCTTTTATAGTTCCAAGGAAGGGCCTAGGGTACATGTATAGGCGTAGGAATTGGAGTCGATAGCAGCATGGATCGCTGACCTACTCGAGGTTTCCGTACCGGCATGCCCTCGAGCCGTCCCGTCTTAATAGCCTGGTGATGATCACGCGTGCCCCTGCATTCTGCTCTGCGCGCCGTCTTGGATTGGTTCGGTGGGTGCACGCTTATATGCCTCGGCGGCAAATCCGGCGGAGCGGTTACGGCGTGGTCAGTCAACGCCCGACTCGTCTCCAGGAAGGAGCCTGGTGAAGTCGAGGGTCGGACGCCGTACGAGGTGTCGATATCTGGAGCGCTGACCTTGGGTGTCTCGAGGGGATCCCGATTAGACGTTCCATCCTTGTTTCCCGCGTCCTGACACGCCCTGGTTCGTTCGGTGGGAAGGCTGCAAAAAGAACGATGGGACAGAAGCCTCCCGTGACCCGTGTGTTAGGTGGGGAAGCGTCAGGTGCATTAAATGCCCTGGCTCTCGTGCGCGCGTCAGGCGGCGGACAGTGTCCTTGCGCTCGACGCCTCTCGGTTCGCTCGAGCCCGCTTCCGTATTCGACGGCAGTTGTCGCTCGAGCCCTGACCGATTCGCTCGACGCTATTTCCGTCTTCGAGGCTGCGGCCGTCGATGGCCGCGCGTGTGTACGGATGGTCTCGTTATACGCATTGGTGAGGGTACCCCTCGTTGATACCCTCGACAGTAGCCCCCGAGTCTTCATTCGAGCGCTGGCGCTCGAGTGGAGACTTTCGTTTTTACGGTCGAGCTTCCACGGGGGCGCGCGAGCGACCCCGCGGGGGTAGCCCCCGAGCCCTCGAGGGAGTATTTAACTCCTTCGAGGGTTATTTTGCCAAATTTGCAGAAACGCTGTCAACACCCGTGGTGGAAGGTTCTGTTCGGCTTTGCCTTGCGTGGAGGTTTCGACGTACTCTCGATAGAGCGAGCGTCTTCCACCCCTGATTGAGTTCCTAGCGGGTAGTCCAAGTGAGAACCTGTGCCCCTTTCGAGGGGGTCAGCTATAGCCCGGAGGTGTCCTCATAAAGCAGGGTCGACGTGGTCGGGGATACCGGTCTCATTCGATAGAGTCCAGCGGCTCGATGCCTCCCTTCGGGGGGATTCCTCTCGACTTTCTCGACCCCACCTTGGACATCGCCAGCGAGTCCTCGAGGCGGGCCTCGATTTTCAACCACTCGCTGGGGATCCCTGAATCTTGGTGCTCGAGATCGGCTGTCGAACCCTTTCGACGGGCCAGCCATCGACCTCTCGAGACTATCGTGGGCGCATACCTTGGCTTACGAAGTAAGGAAGCTGCCGTGCCGGTTCGTCTTTCTGCCCGTTGGGCGCACCTTTTGAGGTAAGTGACGTTGCGACACTATATCGGCGGGGAATTCGGAGCGTCCGGCCTGTGAGGAGAGAAAGGACGATTAGGTGGCGCATTTCTCGGATCTGTCCGTTGGCGGACTGCTGCCTATAAATACGTCGTGGCGTCGCCGCCGTTCCTCTCCCTTCCGCCTTCTCGGTTTTATTCTCTCGTTGCCTTTGCTTTCTCGCCGTCTCACGCGCACACGCCTCCTCGAGCTGTAGTGAATCCACCGTCCCTCCAGCCGAGATGCCTGTAAGACTCGTCGCCGCCGACGACTGGCGCCTGTCGTCGATGACGGAGCGCCGGTTGTTAGAGCTTGAGAAAGAGGGACTGCTGCGCCGCCGTACCTCGCTATCGTCGCCAGAGTGGATCGCGCCGCCGGCGAGTCACAGGGGGCCTCAGCCGCACGAGGGCTACGTGGTGTCGTTCGCCAAGTTCCACCACCACGGTCTGGGCGCGCCCCCGAGCCGCTTCATGCGGGCCCTCTGCTTCCATTATGGGGTGGAGCTCCAGAACTTCTCTCCGAACGCCATCACCGTAGCGGCGGTCTTCGCCGCCGTGTGTGAGGGCTACTTGGGGATGATGCCGCACTGGGAGCTGTGGCTCCACCTCTACAGGGGCGAGCTTTTCCATGCCCCCACCAGAACCACGGGCGTAAGGAAGCCCGTGCGGGCGGGATGCCTCAATCTGGTGCAGAAGACGGGCAAGACGGACAGGCCGCGGGAGTACATCCCGGTAGGGTTATCGACCAACCACGCCGGCTGGGACTCCCAGTGGTTTTACCTGCGGAACGATGACAACCTCCTGCCTTCCTACACGGGCCGTCTGATCATGTAGCGTCCAGCGGACTGGACATACGGCGTCGTCCAAGCTCATCAATCTCGGCTCGACCCCCTCCTCGACGCCCTGAAGAAGCTTCGCCAGGAGGGTTTGACCGCCGCTCTCGTCCTCTCGGCCGCCCATCACCGGAGAGTTCTCCCTTTGATGTCTCGACCGTTGAGGATGGACGAGATGGGCCCTGGCGTCTCATCTCGGGACCTCGAGGCGTGTCGGATGTCCAACGAGGCTCCGGCGGACGACGAAGTCGCGGCCCGAGTCAGGGCTGCAATTGCCGGTGATTTTCAGCCGGAGCACGTTAACGGCTTCCCCATGAGACCAGACGCAGGCTCGATCGATCTGGTACGCTTTCTTCTTGCGCGCAGCCTCGATTCTAGGTTTCCTTTCTCCCGTCTCTTTTTTCTAAGTCTACCTTTGTTTTGGCAGGGTCGGATTGATGTCCGGTCCTCGAGGCCTCCGGTAAAGGAGGACGAGGTCGATCGTAACAAACGGCGCCAATCTGCCGAAAAGCTAAAGTCTACCAAGGACTCTGCAAAGAAGGGGGAGAAGAAGAAGAACCTCGACCGCCAAGCATTAGAGGCGCGTCGAGCCAAATCCAGGCAGAGGGGGGAGCCTGAGGAAGAATCCCCTAACGATGATGACGATGACGACGAGGACAGCGACGACTCTGAGGGGATGGCGTCGCGCCTCGATTGGATTCTCGAGGGCCCGCCTCGAGGTGACGTCGATGCCCCCCGGACGGAGGCGCCAGAGGAGAGTCCGAGCGGATCACGTCGCCCCCGGGCCGACACCCCTCCCGCGCCCAAGGCGGGCCAGGACGCACCGCGCCCTCTCCCGGTGCCCAGGGAGAGCGGTCTGGCTAGGCCCCAGGCGTCGGGGCCACTAACTCGTGGTCGCGCCGCGGCCTCTGAGAAAGGAGATGCCGGCCGTAGGAGCGCCAGTCCCGGCGCCCGCCAGGCGGGGACCGACGCGCCTAGGCCAGTGCCTGCCCTCGAGGGGCCTGGAGCCCTGACGCGGGGTGGCTTGAGGCCCACTGGTCGGGGTGGCAGGAGGCGAGCCGTTCTCCCTGTGGGGTAAGCCTTTTTGATGTCGCGGTTTTTGTCTTCCCATTCTTCCACCTTTCCTCATATGCCAACCTTTTCTCAGGCTAAAGCGGACCCTTGAGCAGGCCCAACCATCCATGGCAAAGAGGCTCAAAACGGGTGCCGCCTCCAAGGAACCAGGTTCGTAGTTTATTTCTGGGCGTTGCGATGTTCTTGTGTCGGTTATCATAACGTCTGACCCTTACCCTTTGTTTCGTAGGCTCCTCCAGCTCCCAACCTCCAGCCGGCGTCGAGAGGGCTCCGTCTCGTCCCGCGCCTACTCCGTCGCCGCCGACTCGTGATGAGGCGCCCCAGACGCAAGCGTCAGAGGGAGCCCCCGAGCCCCCTCGATTGGGGGTCGAGGGGGAACCCATCACCATCAGCGATACGTCCGATGGTAACGAAGCGTCTAGGGGCGCTCGCCCTATGGAGGAGGAAGCGTCGACCCCCAACGTCGCGGGATCAACTCCCTGGCCCGCCGGCCTCCGCACCCTCGAGGAGCAGAAAAAGAAGAGGGAGGAGGATGAACAGCGGGAGCGCGAGGCGGCGCGGCAGCCAGAGGAGCATGAGGCACAGCAACAGCAGCAACAACAACAGCGGCAGCAGCAACAGCAACAACCGCAGCAGCAACCGCAGCAGCAGCAGCAACAACCACCGCAGCAGCAACAGCAGCAGCAGCAGGCGGGCCAAGAGGAGGGACCGCTCGAGCCTCCGCCCCAAGGTTCGGCCCAGCCAGTGCCACCGGAGCCGCAAGAGCTCGGCGAGGAGGAGGACCTGCCGGTGTACGGCCCCCCAACCCCGGCGTGGCTCCTCCCGGGGGCACCTGCCGCGATCCGGGCAGAGCCGGGGCGAGCGGATGGAGTGGTGGCGCTCGCCTGCCTGAAGCGCACGCCCCCCGACCCCGAGTCCGATATCAAGAGGACAATTTACGGCATGGACGGGATCGCCCCAGGGTTCCTCCGGGAACGTCGGGCGTGGGAGGACCGCTTTCCTTCCGAGGAGGATGAAATTGGGGCATCAGGGACCAAGGATGGAACCTGGAAGACGGTGGACGACGACGGATGGTTCCCATGCCTCGTCGACCTGTTCCTGCGCCATGGAGGCTCCCTCGAGACCGTCGAGGGCCTCATCCGCGGCGTTAAGGCGCGGGCTGACCGGGAGATGGAGCACTGGTGCCCCGACCGCATCCGTATCCGGGCCTCCCACGACCCGTCTGAGCCCGACATCTTCCTCGACGATCGGAAGGAGGCGGAGAAGTGGGAACACGTCGAGGAGCTCCGCCTTTGGATGAAGCATGTGGTGGGGCTCCTCTCGGACGTTATCAACAACGGGCTCGGCCCGGCTTATTTCGTAAGTGTTTCTCGAACTCCAATCCTCATGGTGCTTTCTGGTTTCCGTATTCTAATCCATCCGACCCTTGATTCGCAGGACATGAAAGAGACCTCCCGCATCAAGTCCAGCTTCATACACGCCACGAGGGGCGGTTGGGAGCAGCTCCCCCTCCTCAAGGATCAACTCCTCGAGTCGCAGGAAAAGCTCCTTAAAGCTTACAAAGATCTCATAGCACTCGAGGAGGAGAAGAAGGCGAGGGAGGCTGCCTTGGCTGAGGCCCGAGAGGCCTCGAAGAAGGCGGAGGAGGAGACGATGCAGCTACGGGAGCGGGCTCTTACGGTCGAGGAGGCCGCGTCCAGAGCCCGGGAGGAGGCCCTGTCCTACAAGAGCGTTATCGCGGATCTGGACAAGGAGAAGGGCCTCCTTAAATCTGACCTGGACTCTCTCCGAGAGTCCTTCCGAAAGATGAAGGTGGAGCATGTGAACGGCGAGGTCGCCAGGGGCGCCGCGGAGGAAGCCAAGAAGAAGGCCCTCGAAGATCTCGAGGCGGAGCGGGCTCGATCCCGCAGTCTCTCTAACGACGTCGAGCGTCTGAAGGGAGAATTGCTGGAGAAGAGTGGGGCCATTGCTCAGGCTGGCAAGGCGATCGAGGATCTCCGCGTTGCCAACACCGAGCTGGCACGCTCCAACAAAGAGATCGAGGGGGCCAACACCAGGCTAGTCGGCGAGAACACGGCCCTCGAGGAGACCGTACGCGGTATGTTTCCTCTATCAGATTTCTTTTTCCAAGGTGTGCTTAGTTTTTCCTAAGGTTTCTTTATATTGGCTTTTACAGGGCTCAAGGACGAACTCCTGGCCGCCCAAGCCGAGGCTCGCAACGCCAAGGCTCAGCTCGAGGCGGAGGTTGCTTTGAACCGTCGAGTGCGGACGGCGATAAGTGATCTCTCGACCTCTTGGGAGGTCGAGCCTATGGATGAGTCGAGGGAGGACGCTCGAGGCGACGCCCTGGTCGACCAGTTGTGCTACATAGGCGCGACGCTGCGAGATCGGGTGCGGGACGCCCTCCACATCGGGGTGAAGCGGGCGATGGCGGTTGTCTGCTCGGGCTTCTCCTACGACATGGAGGTGGTGTCCCATGGCTTCGTCACCGACATCTCCAAGACCGACGCGGAGAACGAGGAGAGGCTCCATGCCTTGATCGACGACGCGGAGGCTCCTGGGGAAAGGTTGGCCAAGCTTTTCGAGCCTGAGGTGCTCCCTCCTGAGGCTAGCTCGGGCGGAGGCGAGGGCGGTGAGGATCGTGCCGCGGACTGAGGCCTGCGAGCCTGCTCAGGACGCCTGAGGCCCCCTTGTACGATACTTTGTTAATTCTGTGGGTAACTGATGCTGTATCACTTTCGTAATTGTTAAATGCTTATTTTGTCTTTCTGCTTGATGCTTTCGTTTCTCTTTGCGCCTACGTTTGTATCCCTTGCTCGATTTTTCGTAAAAGACCACCTCGATCACTTCAATGGCGAGTAGAGTTTCCGTAGCCCGGGGGCGTAGGAGTTCTCCAACTCGTTGTCCCTCGGCCTTTGAGGGGCTCGAGGCGCCTTAGCTACTTGAACCGTGCAAGGTTTACTACGTAAGAAAAGAAAACTTCTTGATTTTTTCGATACTTGGGGGGGGTCGTCCCCCTGGTAGCCCCCGAGGGGGTGCTGACTATGATGGGTCATAGTCGGCGCCCCCTTTTAACGTCGAGATCGTGACTTATTAATCTTCTCGGCACAAAGAAAGAAGAATTGTTTCGAGGGAAGGACTTTATTTATTCATTCGTTTACAAAGTCTCGGTACAAAACGTAAGCAGGAACATAAGTTTAGAACTTCTAGGGGTAGAATCGACGTAGCTGTTCGATGTTCCATGCGTTGGTGAGAATTGCCCCCTTTTCGTCTGCCAGCTTGTACGTTCCCAGCTTTAGGACCTCGGCCACCACGTACGGACCTTCCCAAGGCGGAGTCAGCTTGTGGCGTCCCTGATTGCTTTGCCGGCGTCGTAGGACTAGGTCGCCCACATTGAGGTCCCTCTTGCGCACATGCTTGTCGTGGTAGCGTCGAAGCCTTTGCTGATATCTGGCAGAGTTGAGGAGGGCCATGTCTCTAGCCTCCTCAAGTTGGTCGACCGCGTTTTCTTGAGTCTCTTTGTTCGATTGCTCGTTGTAGGCCTTGAGTCGAGGTGACCCATACTCGAGGTCTGTGGGGAGGATAGCCTCAGAGCCGTAGATCATGAAGAACGGGGTGTATTTTGTGGCCCTGCTTGGTGTTGTCCTAAGGCTCCATAGGACTGAGGAAAGCTCCTCGACCCATTTTTTGCCAAATTTCTTCAATCGATTGTAGATCCTTGGCTTGAGTCCTTGCAAAATCATGCCGTTGGCACGCTCGACTTGGCCGTTAGTTCGAGGGTGGGCTACTGCAGACCAGTTCACACGGATGTGATGCTGATCGCAGAAGTCCAAGAACTTTTTGCCGGTGAACTGGGTGCCGTTGTCGGTGATGATGACATTGGGGATCCCAAACCGATGGATGATGTCGGTGAAGAAAAGGACGGCCTGCTCGGAGCGGATGTTGGTGATGGGTCGAGCCTCGATCCATTTGGAGAACTTGTCAATGGCCACCAGCAAATGGGTGAATCCTCCTTTCGCCTTTTGTAGAGGTCCTACTAAATCGAGCCCCCACACCGCAAAAGGCCAGGTAATGGGGATCATCTGAAGAGCGTGGGCAGGCAGATGCGTCTGCTTGGCGTAGAACTGACACCCGTGACATGATCGTACGAGCTTGATGGCGTCCGCCACGGCCGTTGGCCAGTAGAAGCCTTGTCGAAAAGCGTTCCCTACAAGGGTCCGTCGAGCGGCGTGGTGACCGCAAGCCCCCGAGTGCAGGTCATCGAGGAGTTTTCAGCCTTCTTCCACGGTGATGCAATGTTGTAAGACCCCCGTCGGGCTCCGTCGATATAGCTCGTTGTCTTCGCCATAGATCACATATGATTTGGCCCGTCGAGCGATACGACGAGCTTCTGACCTGTCTTCTGGTAACTCGCCGCGGATAAGGCAGTCGAGGAACGGTGTGCGCCAATCGAATGGTCGACTTGGTCGTCGTTCTATCTCCATCATCTCTTCCACCATCAAGAGCGTATCGACAGCATTGGTTGGTTGGGCGGTGGTGGCGTCGACGCCAGCCCCCGTGCCTAGGTCGACGGATGGCTCGTGAAGATCTTTTGAGAATGCATCAGGCGGCACCGTGCCTCTGGTCGATGCGATCTTGGCGAGTTCATCGGCTGCTTCGTTGTAGCGTCGAGCGATATGGACAAGCTCGAGACCGTGGAACCTGTCCTCGAGTCGACGGACCTCCTTGCAGTACGCTTCCATTTTTGGGTCGTGGCAGCTCGAGGTTTTCATTACTTGGTCAATGACGAGTTGGGAGTCACCTCGGACGTCGAGGCGTCGGACTCCTAACTCGATCGCGATCTTGAGACCGTTGACGAGGGCCTCATATTTTGCGACATTGTTAGATGCGGCAAAATGAATCCTGATTACGTACCTCATGTGGACGCCCAAGGGTGAGATGAACAGCAGGCCGGCTCCGGCTCTAGTTTTCATGAGTGACCCATCGAAATACATCGTCCATAATTCCGCCTGGACCTGGGTCGGGGGGAGCTGGGTGTCCGTCCATTCTGCGATGAAGTCTACCAAGGCCTGCGATTTGATGGCCTTGCGAGGCGCATAAGTGAGAGTCTCACTCATGAGCTCGACCGACCATTTTGCTATTCTTCCCGTGGCTTCTTTGCTCTGGATTATTTCGCCTAAAGGAAAAGACGAGACCACCGTGATGGGGTGGCCAAGGAAGTAATGCTGCAGCTTGCGACGGGCAAGGATTATGACATAAATCAGCTTCTGGATTTGGGGATAACGTGCTTTGGTCTCCGAAAGCACCTCGCTGACGAAATATACTGGCCTCTGAACCGGTAACGCATGTCCCTCCTCCTGCCTCTCGACCACCACCGCCGCGCTGACGACCTGGGTCGTCGACGCGACGTAGAGGAGCAGCGGCTCTGCAGGTTGAGGTGGAACCAGGACTGGTGCCGAGGTCAGCGTCTTCTTCAGCCTTTCGAGTGCTTCCTCGGCCTCAGGGGTCCAAGAAAAGAGCTCGACCTTCTTTAGGAGTCGATATAATGGTAATGCCTTTTCTCCTAGTCTCGAGATGAAACGGCTCAGAGCCGCCAGGCACCCCGTGACTCTCTGTACACCCTTGATGTCTCGGATCGGCCCCATTTTCGTGATGGCCGAGACTTTCTCGGGGTTGGCCTCGATGCCGCGCTGCAAAACGATGTATCCTAGGAGCATGCCTCGAGGCACGCCAAAAACGCACTTCTCGGGATTGAGCTTGATCCGGCTGGTGCGTACGCAGCTGAAGGCAATCTCGAGGTCCTGGATCAGGTCTCCTCGTCGCTTTGACTTGACGACAATGTCGTCGACGTAGGCTTCGACCGTTGACCCTATATGTTCGCCAAATACGTGGAGCATGCAACGTTGATACGTGGCTCCCGCGTTTCGAAGCCCAAATGGCATGGTCACGTAGCAATACATCCCAAAAGGCGTGATGAAAGAGGTCGCGAGCTGGTCGGACTCCTTCATTTTTATTTGGTGGTAACCAGAATATGCATCAAGGAAAGAAAGGGTTTCACATCCCGCGGTAGAATCGACAATCTGATCAATGCGTGGCAATGGAAAGGGAACTTTTGGACATGCTTTATTCAGACTAGTATAATCGACACACATCCTCATTTTCCCATTCTTTTTCTTAACTAATACAGGGTTTGCTAACCAGTAGGATGATGAACCTCCTTGATGAATCCGGCCGTCAAAAGCTTGTGGACTTCCTCGCCAATGATCTTGCGCTTCTCCTCATCGAGTCGGCGCAACCGCTGCTTCACTGGCTTGGAACCGGCTCGAATCTCCAAGGAGTGCTCGGCGACTTCCCACGGTATGCCTGGCATGTCCGAGGGACTCCATGCAAACATATCAGCATTTGCACGGAGAAAGTCGACGAGCACGGCTTCCTATTTGGGGTCGAGGTCGGCGCTGATCGTCAGCACTTTGCCGTCGGAGTTGTTGGGGTCGAGCGGGATCTTCTTGGTTCCTTCCGCCGCCTCGAAGCTGCCCGCATGACGCTTAGGCTCTGGAGCCTCAGCGGCCATGGCCTCGAGCTTTGCAACGAGCTCGGTGGAGCTCTCGACCGCCTCCCCGTACTCGACGCACTCGACGTCGCACTCGTACGCGTGCTCGAAGGAGGAACTGACAGTGATGACGCCTTTGGGACCAGGCATCTTCAGCTTCAAGTAGGTGTAGTTGGGTATAGCCATGAACTTGGCGTAGCCCGGGCGCCCGATGATGGCGTGGTACGTGCCTCGGAACCCAACCACATCAAAGGTGAGGGTCTCCTTCCTGAAGTTGGCCGCTGTGCCGAAGCAGACCGGTAGGTCAATTCGACCTACTGGCAGTGCCTTTTTCCCTGGCACGACGCCATGGAAACCGCCGGCGCTTGGCTGGAGGCGTCCTCTATCGATGCCGAGGAGGTCGAGGGTCTCGAGGTAGATGATGTTGAGGCTGCTGCCACCATCCATCAGCACTTTCGAGAGTCGGGTGTTGACGATGATGGGGTCGACGACGAGCGGGTAGACGCCTGGGGCGACTACCTTGTCGAGGTGGTCCTCTCGGTCGAAAGTGATAGGAGTGCTTGACCAGCTAAGGTATTGGGGCACCGCCATTCTTGCCGCAAAGACTTCGCGACGCTCCCTTTTGCGCTGCCTCATGGTTAATTGAGTCGAGGGCCCGCCATAGATCATGTAGCAGTCGTGGACGGCGGGGAAGCCGTCGTCATCTTTGTTGTCCTCCTTGCTGCCAGCCTTCTCTTTGTTGGAGTCATCACGCGTATCTTTTTTGAACCCCAGACCGTCGAAATGCTTTCTCAGCATAAGACAGTCCTTGAGCTTGTGGTTGGCGCCTCCCTTATGGTAAGGGCACGGCTCCTCCAACATCTTGTCAAAGATGCCTCCATCCGGAGGGCCTCGAGGCTTCTTTCGATCCATGGCGGCGACAAGGTTGTCATCGGAATCTTCCCGGTGGAACTGCCGCACTTTCTGCTTCTTTTTATTTGTCTTGAGGCCTCGACTGGAGGTCCCATCTTCGTCGACGGGCTGCTTGCCTTTTCTTCCTTCTGAGCTGAAGAAGGCGCCGACTGCCTCCTCCCCTGCCGCGTAGTTGGCTACTACGTCCATCAGCTCGTCGACGGTCTGAGGTCGATTGCGACCTAATTCCCGCACCAAGTCTCGACTGGTGGTGCCCGAGACAAACGCCAAGATGACGTCGTGGTGAGGGATGTGCGGCAGCTCAGTGCGCTGCTTCAAGAAGCGTCGAGCATACTCCCGAAGAGTTTCTCCCGACTTCTGCTTGCACTTGCTGAGGTCCCACGAGTTCCCTGGCCGTATGTAGGTCCCTTTGAAGTTACCCTCGAAGACTCTGACCAGATCAACCCAGTCATGGATCTGATTGGCAGGGAGTTCCTCGAGCCATCGACGGGCGGTGTCGGAGAGGAAAAGGGGTAGCTGTCTGATGATGGCTCGATCATCACCTCGAGCGCCACCTAGCTGACAGGCCAGCCTGAAGTCGGCCAGCCACAACTCTGGTTTGGTCTCTCCATTGTACTTCGCGATGCTGGTCGGGGGTCGAAATGGATTGGGCAGGGGCGTGCTGCGGATCGCCCTGCTGAACACCCGTGGGCCTAGTGGCTCGGGGGCCACCCGGTCCTCGTCGCTGTCGTATCTCCCACCGCGATGCGCGCTATAACCGCGCTCTTCCGCGTCTCCGTGCCGGCGGCGTCGATTTTCTTTGATGTCGTGCCGCGCGTCATGTCGATGTTGATTGTCGACGGGGAGGATGAGAGCGGTCTTTCTACCTCGAGGGGGAGGTTGTTGATGGACTGACACCTCCTCTTCGTTTAGAGGCTATTCGTCGCACTTCTCTGTGGCAGCTCCTCGTCGTCGAGACGCCGAACTTTTGGCTTGTTGAACCGCCGCCACCCGGAGCAATGTCTGTACCTCATCTCGAATGCGTCGGGCCTGGGAATTCGACGGCTCTGGCATGTTTCGTAGCAGCATCGTCGCTGCCACTACATTCTGGCCTGCTCGAGGGAAACGGCTGACAGGTTGCTCTGGCTCTGCATCGCCGACGATCTGTCGATGTACCTCTCGAGCGCGTCTGCGGACACTTCCGCCCGGCGGGTAGGGCAGGTCTTGCTCGAAGATTTGCTCGAGCAGGACGAGGCGCTCGCGGTCTTCGTCGAGCTTCATCTTGAGCTCCCGCAGCTGCGCGAGCTGCGCGGTTCTGTCTTCCTGAGGAGGGGGGTCGACCTGTCCGTCGTTCCCAGGCGTCCTGGGGTCTTCTCGCGCCGCGGGGGCTCGACCACCTGCAGCAGCATCCCGTGTCTCGTCAGTAGTTTCTACCGCCCCGTCGATGTGATAGCATTCCCTCGTAGGGTCATAGCTATCTGTCTCGGAGTCGGAGTCCGGTTCGGCGGCGTAGAAACACCCACGTCCTTCCTCCAGCAATCGTTGCCTGAGGGAGGTGATCGAGTATCGTCCGGGGCCTAGACGACGGAGGCCTTGTACTCGGGAAAGGTCCGGCAGCTCGGACGCCGGCCGCCGCGCTTCAGAGCTACGTGGGAGGACCATTGGTCTTTCTACGTACGTCTGGGCGTTTGGGCATATCGCCTTGGCGAGCGACGCCGCGGCGTTGTCCAATCCGAACGGCAGTGCCGCTCTTGGAGAGAACAACCCGTGTGGAAGTAGCCTAGCTGCGGTGGGGGAGAGCGCGCGAGACGCGTCCCCTCCCGTCGTTGCGCGGTGCTGAGTCGTCGCGCTTGTTGCTCCGTCACACGGTGCTGCCGACTTGTGGCCTACGTCCTGCCTCGCACGAGTTGTTGGTCGTGCTGAAGCAGAGGGGCCGCGGTGGTGCTGTCCGCGCCTCTTCTTAGGCGGGGAGGCGTGGTGGTGAGGGCGTCTCGGGGCCTTCAACCGTGCTGGCGTAACGTGGGCTCCTCCTGGTCCTTTGACTGAGAGCAAGATCATGTCGTAGCCGGAGCCCGTAGACATGAACTCGAGACTCCCAAACCAAATCACCGTGGAGCGTGGAAACGGCGAGGCAAGAGTAGCCATCCGGAAAGGAGTGGGAAATCGATGAAAAACACGCAGGACCCCTACCTGGCGCGCCAACTGTCGGTGTTTTTCCCCCGGGGGGTCACACCAACGAGTAAATTTGTATGCGTGCTCCCTTTCCCGGATGGTGATGCAAGAAGACACAGAGATTTATCCTGGTTCGGGCAAGAGAAGGCCCTACGTCCAGCGGGGGGAGAGAGTTTGTATTATCTTGCACCTAAGTGCTTGTACAGGGGCGAATACAAGCGTGGTATGAAGTGTGGAGCTCTACTACATATGAGCGTGGTCTTGTGTCGTGATCTGCTGTTCTATTCCTGAGTCCCTCCTTTTATAGTTCCAAGGAAGGGCCTAGGGTACATGTATAGGCGTAGGAATTGGAGTCGATAGCAGCATGGATCGCTGACCTACTCGAGGTTTCCGTACCGGCATGCCCTCGAGCCGTCCCGTCTTAATAGCCTGGTGATGATCACGCGTGCCCCTGCATTCTGCTCTGCGCGCCGTCTTGGATTGGTTCGGCGGGTGCACGCTTATATGGCTCGGCGGCAAATCCGGCGGAGCGGTTACGGCGTGGTCAGTCGACGCCCGACTCGTCTCCAGGAAGGAGCCTGGTGAAGTCGAGGGTCGGACGCCGTACGAGGTGTCGATATCTGGAGCGCTGACCTTGGGTGTCTCGAGGGGATCCCGATTAGACGTTCCATCCTTGTTTCCCGCGTCCTGACACGCCCTGGGTCGTTCGGTGGGAAGGCTGCAAAAAGAACGATGGGACAGAAGCCTCCCGTGACCCGTGTGTTAGGTGGGGAAGCGTCAGGTGCATTAAATGCCCTGGCTCTCGTGCGCGCGTCAGGCGGCGGACAGTGTCCTTGCGCTCGACGCCACTCGGTTCGCTCGAGCCCGCTTCCGTATTCGACGGCAGTTGTCGCTCGAGCCCTGACCGATTCGCTCGACGCTATTTCCGTCTTCGAGGCTGCGGCCGTCGATGGCCGCGCGTGTGTACGGATGGTCTCGTTATACGCATTGGTGAGGGTACCCCTCGTTGATACCCTCGACAGTGTGTCATATGGAATCTCGCTTCAGTCCATTTGAAGATAGTGCTAGTTCTAGTGCAAGATAGGTGCACGGTTTGTGCCTAATGCACCATAGGCTAAGTAACCATTTTGAACAAACCTAATGGTACTCCTAGGTTTAGGGGCTTAAATGGAAGCTCAGTTTGGTCTATTTGGAGATATTGCTAATCTTGATGCAAGATTGGTGCATGGTTTGCATGGAACGTACCATATGCTGAGAAATCAATTTGGAAACACCTGATGGAACTCCAAGATGACATGTGTCATGTGGAATCTCGCTTTGGTCGATTTGGAGACTATTAGTTTTGGTGCAAGATAGGTGCACAGTTTGCACCTAATGCACTGAAAGCCCAAGTTTGGTTTTGGTAATTAATGACACCAAGTTGCTAAATGCCTTATGTTTAAGTGATTTGAGTTAGGCATAACAACACATGTGATGAAGGTGCATGGTGGCATGGAAAGGTGGCCACATGATCACAAAGGGATGAAACATGAAGTAAAGATCATGGTGACAGACGAGGAGCAAAGTTATTAAGGTAAAGTTATAAACATAGGATTTTACTTTTGCCGGTCTAAGATGAGTAGAGAAGTAATTGACCGAGTTTAGGATAAATAGTCGACTATCAAGAGGGGAAATCACGGTCATCTTGATGCAAGATAGGTGCATGGTTTGCATGGAACGTATCATATGCTCGAAAATCAATTTGGACGCACCTAATGGAACTCCTAGATGACATGTGTCATATGGAATCTCGCTTCGGTCCGTTTGAAGACACTGTTAGTTTTGGTGTAAGATAGGTTCATGGTTTGTGCCTAATGCACCATAGGCTCAGAAACGATTTTGGACACACCGATGATACTCCTAGGTAAAGGGGCTCAAGTGTAAGCTCAGTCCGGTCTGTTAGGAGATAGTGCTAATCTTGATGCAAGATAGGTGCACGGTTTGCATGGAATGTACCATATGCTCAGAAATCAATTTGGATGCACCCGTTGGAACTCCTAGATGACGTGTGTCATAGGAAATCTTGCTTCGGTCCATTTGGAGATAGTGCTAATTCCGGTGCAAGATAGGTGCACGGTTTGCGCCTAATACACCATAGGCTAAGAAACCATTTTGGACGCACCCGATGGTACTCCTAGGTTAAAGGGCTCAAGTGAAAGCTCAGTTTGGTCAGTTTGGAGATAGTGCTAATCTTGATGCAAGATAGGTGTACAGTTTGCGTGGAACATACCATATGCTGAGAAACTAATTTGGACGCACCCGATGGAACTTCTAGATGACGTGTGTCATATATAATCTCGCTTCAGTCCATTTGGAGATAGTGTTAGTTTTATGCAAGATAGGTGCACGGTATGCGCCTAATGTACCATAGGCTAAGAAACCATTTTAGACACGCCCAATGGTACTCCTAGGTGAAGGGGCTCAAATGGAAGCTTAGTTTGGTCTGTTTGGAGGTAGTGCTAATATTGATGAAAGATAGGTGCATGGTTTGCATGGAAGAAACCATATGCTCGTAAATCAATTTGGGCTCACCCAATGGAACTCCTAGATGACGTGTGTCATATAGAATCTCGCATCGGTCTGTTTGGAGAGAGTGTTAGTTTCAGTGCAAGATAGGTGCACGATTTGTGCCTAATACACCATAGGCGACGAAACCACTTTGGACGCACCCGATGGTACTCCTAGGTAAAGAGGCTCAAGTGGAAGCTTAGTTTGGTCTATTTCGATATCGTGCTAATCTTGATCCAAGATAGGATGCTCGGTATGCATGGAACATACCATATGCTCATAAATCAATTTGGATGCAACCGATGGAACTCCTAGATGATGTGTGTCATACGAAATCTTGGTTCGGTCTATTTGGGGATAGTGTTAGTTTCGATGCAAGATATGTGCATGGTTTGTGCCTAATGCACCATAGGCTAAGAAACCATTTTGGTCGCACCCAATGGTACTCCTATATTAAAGGGCTCAAATGGAAGCTCTGTTTGGTCTGTTTACATATCATGCCAATCTTGATCTAAGATAGGATGCACAGTTTGTGTGGAACGTACCATATGCTTAAAAATCAATTTGGACACACATAATGGAACTTCTAGATGACATGTGTCATATGGAATCTCGCTTCGGTCTATTTGGAGATAGTGTTAGTTTCGATGCAGGATAGGTGCACGGTTTGTGCCTAACGCACCATAGGTTAAGAAACTATTTTGGATGCACCCGATGGTACTCCTAGGTTAAAGGGCTCAAGTGGAAGCTCGGTTTGGTCTGTTCGGAGATAGTGCTAATCTTGATGCAAGATAGGTGCACAGTTTGTATGGAGTGTACCATATGCTCGGAAATCATTTTGGACGCACCCAATGGAACTCCTAGATGATGTGTGTCATATGGAACCTCGCTTCGATCCATTTTGAGATAGTGTTAGTTTCGGTGCAAGATAGGTGCATGCTTTGTGCCTAATGCACCATAGGCTAAGAAACCATTTTGGACACACCCAATGGTACTCCTAGGTGAAGTGGCTGAAATGGAAGCTCAGTTTGGTCTGTTTGGAGATAGTGCTAATCTTGATGCAAGATAGGTGCATGGTTTGCATGGAACATACCATATGCTCAGACATCAATTTGGGCTCACCCGATGGAACTCCAAGATGACGTGTGTCATATAGAATCTCACTTCGGTCTGTTTGGAGAGAGTGTTAGTTTCGGTGCAAGATAGGTGCACGTTTGTGCCTAGGTGACGAAACCACTTTGGACACACCCAATGGTACTCCTAGGTAGAGGGGCTCAAGTGGAAGCTTGGTTTGGTGTTTGGAGATCGTGCTATTCTTGATCCAAGATAGGATGCACGCTTTGCATGGAACATACCATATGCTTAGAAATTAATTTGGACGCACCCGATAGAACTCCTAGATGATGTGTGTCATAAGAAATCTCGCTTCGGTCTGTTTCGAGATAGTGTTAGTTTTGATGCAAGATATGTGCACGGTTTGTGCCTAATGCACCATAGGCTAAGAAACCATTTTTGGTCGCACCCGATGGTACTCCTAGTTTAAAGGGTTCCAGTGGAACCTCTATTGGTCTGTTCGGAGATAGTGTTAATCTTGATGCAAGATAGGTGCAAAGTTTGCGTGGAATGTACCATATGCTCGGAAATCAATTTGGACACAACTGGGAAATCAATTTGGACGCACCCGATGGAACTCCTAGATGACATGGGTCATATGGAATCTCGCTTCGTTCTGATTGGAGACAGTGTTAGTTTTGGTGCAAGATAGGTGCAGAGTTTGCACCTAATGCACTATAGTCTAAGAAACCATTTTAGATGCACCAATTGGTACTCCAAGTTGAAGAGGCTTAAGTGGAAGCTTGGTTCGGTCTATTTAGAGATAGTGCTAAAAATGATGCAAGATAGGTGCACGGTTTGCATGGAATGTATCATATGCTCGGAAATCAATTTGGACGCACCCAATGGAACTGCTAGATGACATGTGTCATATGGAATCTCGTTTCGGTCTATTTGAAGATAGTGTTAGTTTGAATGTAAGATTGGTGCCCAGTTTGCACCTAATGCACTATAGTCTAAGAACCTATTTGGTCGCACCTGTTGATACTCCAAGGTGAATAGGCTCAAGTGGGAGCTCAGTTCGGTCTGTTTAGAGATAGTGCTAATCTTGATCCAAGATAGGATGCACGGTTTGCATGGAACGTACCATATGCTTAGAAATCAATTTGGATGCACCCGATAGGCCTCCTAGATGATGTGTGTCATAAGAAATCTCGCTTCGGTCTGTTTGGAGATAATGTTAGTTTCGATGCAAGATATGTGCACGGTTTGTGCCTAATGCACCATAGGCTAAGAAACCATTTTTGGTCGCACCTAATGGTACTCCTAGCTTAAAGGGCTCAAGTGGAAGCTCTGTTTGGTCTGTTCGGAGATAGTGTTAATATTGATGCAAGATAGGTGCATAGTTTGCGTGGAATGTACCATATGCTCGGAAATCAATTTGGACACACCTGACGGAACTCCTAGATGACATGTTTCATATGTAATCTTGCTTTGGTCCGTTTGGAGACTGTTAGTTTCGGTGCAAGATAGGTGCATGGTTTGCGCCTAATGTACCATGGGCTCAGAAACTATTGTGGAAGCACCCGATGATACTCCTAGGTGAAGAGGCTCAAATGGAAGCTCGGTTCGGTCGGTTTGGAAATAGTGCTAATCTTGATGCAAGATAGGTGCACGGTTTGCATGGAAAGTATCATATGCTTGTTAATCAATTTGGACACACCCAATAAAACTCTTAGATGATGTGTGTCATATGGAGTCTTCAATCTATTTAGAGACAATATTAGTTTCATTGTAATAAAGGTGCACAACACGGTTTGCACGGAATGAACCATAGGCTCAAAAACCATTTTGGACACACCTGAGGGTACTCCTAGGTCAAGAGGCTCAAGTGGGAGCTCAGTTTGGTTCGTTTAGAGATAGTGCTAATCTTTATGTAACATAGGTGCACGGTTTGCATGGAACGTACGATATGCTTAAGAAATCAATTTGGACGCACCCAATAGAACTCTTGGAGATAGTGTGTCATATGGAATCTCCCTTCGGTCCATTTGGAGATAGTGTTAGTGTTGGTGCAAGATAGGTGTACGATTTGAGCCTAATGCACCATATGCTAAGAAACCATTTTGGACGCACCCGATGGTACTCCTAGGAGAAGAGGCTCAAATGGAAGCTCGATTTGCTCTATTTGGGGATAGTGCTAATCTTGATGCAAGATAGGTGCACGGTTTACGTGGAAAATACCATATGCTTAGAAATCAATTTGGAAAGTCCCAGATGATGTGTGTCAAATGGGACCTCACTTTGGTTCATTTGGACATAGTGTTAGTTTTGGTGCAAGATAGGTGCACGGCTTGCGCCTAATTGACCATAGTCTAATAAACTATTTTGGACCCACATGATGGTCCTCCTAAGTGAAGAGGCCCAAGCGGAAGCTCAGTTTGGTCTATCTGGACATAGTGCTAATCTTGATGCAAGATAGGAGCACGGTTTGCATGGACATAGATTATGCTCGGAAATCAAATTGGATGCACCCGATGGAACTTGTAGATGACATGTGTGAAAGAGCATCTAGGCCCCTAATGATTTCGGTGGTTAATGACAATGTTGATTACTCTGACTAACGTGTGTTTTGCAGAGGCAAAGTCATTAGTGAGGTCAGTGTAATTGGTACTCGATGAACAGGGACGTACATGCCTACTTAATAGTGGAAATCGTTTCGGTTTTCAAAGGATGGATGGACATCGTCAAGACTAGACTAGGTCTAAGTGCCATATGGTGAAGAAGGGCACTTACAGTAGTTTAGGACTTTGTTTTCCTTTGACCGTACTATTAAGAGGGGCTTTGATCTAGTAGCTTGACTTAGGCAAGGCTTTAGGTTTAGGTGTGGTGCACACTTGGTAAACCTAGCACTAGGCAGCTTAGAGATAGTCCTTAGATCGAGAGGAACCAACTTTGTTTTGGAACGGTCGCGTTTCGACAAAGTTAGGGTGCCTAAGTAGGCACCGAACGCTGCACCGAACGCTCTGTGAGTGCGTCCGGTGAGGTTCTTTAGCCGTTGGAGGGTTTGGTGCCTAGGGTTAGGCACCGGACGCTAGCACCGGACTCATCGGGTAGCGTCCGGTCCAACACACAGAGAGTATGTAAACTCTCCTCTAGCACCGGACGCTAGCACCGGACGCACTGGGTAGCGTCCGGTCTTAAACTCAGGGAGTTTGTAAAACTCCACGGAGCACCGGACGGTGCCACCGGATGCTGGGAAGTAGCGTCCGGTGACCTGTCAGTGGCAGTACAGTTAGCCATTGAAGTGTCACCGGACGCTCGATGCATAGCGTCCGGTGCAACATCAACAGCGCCCCATTTTTAGTGGAAAACAGTTGGCCGACCCTTGGACTTCGTGGGGTGTATTTATACTCCACCACCTCGTCCATGAGAGCTCTCTTGCCCATTTGAACATCTGAGAAACTTGTTGTTTAGCAAGAGTGTAGAAAGAGCCTAGAGAGGATTGAGATTTGAGAGATTTCTTGTGAGAATCCTTCTCTAGTTGAATTCCAAGAGTCAAGTGTGCATCCACCACTCTCTAGTGCCTTGTTTGGGTCAAGTGAGAGTTCATAGCTTGTTACTCTTGGTGATCGCCATCACCTAGACGGTTCAGTGGTGATTGGAGGCACGAAGACCGCTCGGATTTCTTGTGGCTGGCTCGTGTCAAGCTTGTGAGCGGTTTTGGGCGATTCACCGTGACGGAGTGTCGAAGAATCAGCGTGTAGAGAGCACTTGGTCCTTGCGCGGACCAAGGAGGAGCAAGACCCTTGCGCGGGTGCTCCAACGAGGACTAGTGGAGAGTGGCGACTCTCCGATACCTCGGCAAAACATCACCGAGCATTTTCTTCCACTACTCCCTTTACTTTCTAGCATTTACTTTGGGTTCTTACATTCCTAAAATTGCCATGCTAGAATAGGATTGGAACTAGGTTGCAAAACTTTTATCCGGTAGCTCTCTAGTCACACTAGGCACAAGGGGTTGAATTGGAGCTTATAGGTTGCTTCGTAATCGTGCTTCATCAAGGCGATCTATCCACCGCTACACCAACATCCATATTGGGGAAGATAAATGCTCATGAGATGTATATGCACATGAACGCCCAAGATGGCTCCTCATCGGCCAAGGAGATGAAGGACTTGGCCCTCAAAGCTTCTCACAAAGGCAAAGCCAAGAAGATTGAAGTTGAGTCATCAACTTCAAGTGATGATGATGCATCCATTGCCCTCTTGGTGAGAAGAACCACCAAGATGTTGAAGAAGCTTAACAAGAATGGAGTCAACTTTGACTCCAAGAAGTTCTTTACAAGTAGCAAGAGGAAGCCCATCTCCGAGATGGATTGCTACAATTGTGGGGAACTTGGTCATCTTGCTCATCAATGTCCCAAGCCCAAGAAGGACAAGTACAAGAAGAAGAGCAAAGAGTAAGATGATTCAAGTGATGATGAGAAGAAAGGTGGCAAGAAGAAGGAATACCACAAGAAGAAGAATGGCAAGGCCTACATTGTTGGTGATTGGCTCACCGACATTGAGAGCTCAAGTGGTGACTCCTCCAGAAATGAGAGTGATGATGAGAAGGTTGCCGCCATTGCTATTGATGCTTCATCACCATCATCTTCACCACCATCTACATCCTCTACACACCTATGCCTCATGGCTAAAGGTGATCGGAAGGTACAAAGTGAGGATGAGAGTAGTGAGAGTGATAGTGAATATGAATCACCTTCTTATGATGAACTTGTAAAATTGCTAAACAAATACACAAAAGTCATAAGAAAGACTAGAAGTGAAAGAAACTTGAACTTGAAAATGAATCACTACTAGCAAAGCTTAAATCTAGTGATGAGCTCAGAGACCAAAATGAGATCATGACCACCAAACTCAAGGAGCTCAAACTCTCATTAAAAGAGCTCAAAGAAAACATGATAAACTTGAGAGTGTTCATGATGAGCTTATCACTAGATATAGAGCAATGCAGGAAGAGCTAACAACTCTAAAAGTAAACTATGACAACCTTGAGATAGCTTATGATCTTGCAATAAATGATACACATGTTACTGTTAACCATGTTGCTAAGCTTGATGTAGCCACATCTTGTCACGACTTACTTGTGGAGAGCACAAGCAAATGTGTTGATTGCAAGGGCAAGAAAGTGGTAGTGGCTAAGAGCTATGAGGACACTATCAAACTCAAGGAAGAAATTGTCATGCTCCAGAAAGAGTTGCAAGAGCAAGCCAAGCACAAAGCAATTGTGATTGAGTCACTTGATCAAGACAAGAAGCTTGCATATGAGAACAAGTTGCTCAAAGAAGAGAATCAATATCTCAAGCTTGGTTTGATGTATGACAAGCAAGAAGAAGATGAGACATCCATCTTAGATGAGTTAGCAAGCAACAATGACCCAATCATCAAGAAGCTAACTCAAGAGAATAGCAAGCTTAAGAAAGAGAAGGAACATCTAACCAAGGGGTTAGCTAAGTTCACAAAAGGAAAGGACCTTCAAAGTGAGCTATCATGAACACCGTCATGAAGATGGACAAGAGTGGGATTGGCTACAAGGCTCATCAAACAAAGCTCATCAAGTCACTAGCTACTCATGAACAACCAAGCAAGCCAAAGCCAAAGAGATGCTTTGAATGTGGACAAGAAGGACACTTTGCTCATGAGTGTGAGGCACCACTACCACCACCCTTGCCCAAGCATGCTAGACCATTTGCCTTCAATACTCACTACATTGTAAGGAAAGACAAGAGTGGCAAGGTCACGGTTAGCTTCATGGTGCCGCCCAACAAGCAAAGGCCAAAGAAAATTTGGGTGCCAAAGCAACTAGTAGAGAAGGTCAAGGGCCCTAAGCAAATGTGGGTCCCTAAATCTCAAGCTTGATCTCTTGTGTGTAGGTGAACTACAAGATCGGTAGATCACATTGGGTAATTGATAGTGGTTGCACTCAACATATGACCGGAGATTCCCAGATGTTCACCTCACTTGATGAAGATGTGGACAACCAAGAGAAGATCACATTTGGTGACAATTAAAAAGGCAAGGTCAAGGTTCTAGGAAAGGTTGCAATATCAAATGACAACTCCATCACCAATGTGCTCTATGTGCAATCTTTAAGTTTCAACTTGCTCTCGGTTGGACAACTTTGTGATCTTGGTTTTGAATGCTTATTCAAGAAGAAGTAAGTAATAGTGACCAAGGAGGATGACAATGAAATGGTATTCAAAGGCTTCCTACACAACAACTTATATGTAGTTGATTTCTCATCCGATGAAGTTGATGTCAAGACTTGCTTATTCACCAAGACCTCACCTGGTTGGTTATGGTATAGAAGGTTAGCACATGTTGGAATGGGCACACTCAACAAGTTGATGAAGAAAGAATTGATTAGAGGCTTGAAGGATGTGACCTTTGAAAAGGACAAGCTTTGTAGTGCATGTCAAGCCAGCAAGCATGTTGCAAACACCCATCCAACCAAGGCCTATCTCTCTACTTCAAGAGTGCTTGAGCTACTCCACATGGATTTATTTGGACCAACCACATATGCTAGTCTTGGAGGCAACAAATATTGCTTGGTCATAGTTGATGATTATTCCCGATACACTATGGTCTCAAGCAAGCTCCTAGAGCTTGGTATGAGAGGCTTAGGGACTTCCTCATTGAAAAGGGCTTCAAGATTAGGAAAGTTGACACAACACTTTTCACCAAGAAAATGAATGGGGAAATCTTCATTTGCCAAGTTTATGTTGATGATATTATTTTTGGCTCTACTAATGAGGATTTTTGCAAGGAATTTGGTGATTTGATGTCCAAGGAGTTTGAGATGTCCATGATTGGCGAGCTATCCTTCTTCCTAGGTTTTGAAGTCAAGCAAATGAGGGAAGGTGTCTTCATCTCTCAAGAGAAGTACACACAAGATCTTCTCAATAGGTTCAAGATGATGGGTTGCAAGCCAATCAAGACTCCCATGGCATCAAATGGACATCTCGACTTGGGTGAGGGAGGTAATCCAATTGACAAGACTCTCTATTGCTCCATGATAGGAAGTCTACTCTACCTCACCGCATCTAGGCCTGATATCATGTTTAGTGTGTGTATGTGTGCTAGATATCAAGCTATGCCTATGGAATCTCACTAGATTGCCGTCAAGATAATTCTTAGGTATCTAAAATACACACCTTGCCTAGGCTTGTGGTATCCCAAAGGTGCAAGATTCCAACTTGTAGGCTATTCCGATTCGGATGATGCCGGGTGCCGGATTGATAGAAAAAGCACATCCAGAGGGTGCCAGTTCCTAGGTAGATCACTTGTCTCTTGGATGTCAAAGAAACAAAATAGTGTTGCCTTGTCCACGGCCGAGGCGGAATACATTGCCACCGGTGCTTGTTGTGCACAAATACTTTACATGAAACAAACTTTGCTTGACTATGGAGTAGTACTAGACAAAGTACCTTTGTTGTGTGACAATGAAAGTGCCGTAAAACTTGCTAACAACCCGGTTCAACACACCCGCACAAAACACATTGACATCTGTCACCACTTCCTTAGGGATCATGTTGCTAAAGGTGACATATCTCTAGAGAATGTGGGAACAGAAAATCAATTGGTGGATATCTTCACAAAACCCCTAGATGAAGCTAGGTTTTGTTTGTTGAGAAATGAACTTAATGTGCTTGATCTCTCTAACTTTACTAAAAAATGAAGTTGTGTGTTGACCTTGTAAATAGCTTTTGTTTTGCATATCATGCATACTAAAACTAAAATACAAAAAATTGTGTGTAGGGCTTGTCTAACATGGTTAAGATAACCCCCTTGTGTGTGTGAAAAAGCTTAACCTTGGATCAAACTTGACAAGCATTAGTTTACTTTCAAGTATTGCATTTCATCTCATATCATATGCATGCCTGTTAGTTGACCGTTTCTTTTTTGTTATGCTTTGAGCATCCGCTGTGTTCGGCCATAGATAGGGGGAGCATTCAAAGCTCATTATGATTTAAACCCCTAGCTTTATGGCCACACAATGTTCCTCGATGCTTTCACTTGTCTATTTTCATAAAAACTACAATGCCTAAGGCTAAATATTTGTGAAAACTTGAGAGTTTGAGAGAGGTCACTCATACCAGTTCCAATTGGTGTTTATTTGAGTCTTCTTAAAGTTGGAACTTGGTTGGGTAAAAGTTAGGCGATGTTCGAAGTTGAAAAACTGCTCAGGAGTGCACCGGACGCTGCTGTGGTGCGACCAGTGTGGTGAGCCTGCTAGAAAGCACTCACCAGACGCAGGAACAGTGTCCCTGTTGCGTCTGGTGAGGTGCGTCTGGTGCTCAGCCAGGCATGCCCTAGGGCACCGGACGCTAAGGCCAGTGTCCGGTGGCCATCGTCCGGTGATCAGGTCATCTACGGAGCTCTCTGTGTTTAAGTCTGTTGGTCACCGGACGTGTCCGGTGCCACATAAAGAGCGTTCGGTGACCCCGCGGACAGCCCATATAATCCGCGCCCTGGAGGTTTGGCTCGGCAGTTTCTTTTCTTCCCTACGACCGCGCCGTGCCCTAGACGCCGAGAAGATCGCCGCCGCCGTTGAGTTCTTTGGTTTTTCTCCGGCGGACTCCTTCTCCCTCGTGCAGATCTCGTCCCCGAAGCTCCCTCTTTCCTCCCTGTGTAGAGATTCCCTCCTCTCGCGTGAGTTCAAGGGTTTGGGGTGAGTTCTCTTAACTGCGCCCTCAAGTTGTTTGATTATATGTGTCAATGGATTAGGATGAGGTTTTTGATCTCGATCTGGTCCGTCTCATCTGTGCAGCACCTTGAGGAGTCGATTCGTGTTCTCCAGTGGATTTTGATCGTAATCTTTCGTCCGGAACGCATCTCATCTTTGGATTGTAAGCCGTTCGTGCCCGTTCCTTATCAGTTCTTGTGATCTGTAGGGTTATCTCATCTCTAGTTATTATGTTTTCTTATGTATACCCTATCTATTCCATCTCTTGCAGCGCATTGATCTCTCTTGGCAGCTTGTCAGTTGCTCAGTTGTTGGCAGTCGTTCAGAGGCAGTTCTCATGCAATGGCACGTTGCAAGAATGTCAGTGGTCCGGCAACTAGCTCTGGTGGTTCTCCAGGAGGTGATGGTGAGGAGGTGATCCTCCCCGTCGTCTCTCAGTGGTAGAGAAGCGCAAAGGCAAGAAACTGGCCACCAAGAAGAGGAAGGCCAGTGACAGAGAGGCTGAGGTGGTCGAGGCAGTTGCAGCAGTAGCTGAGGCAGCAGAGAGGGGTGGACGCTCAGGTGCCCTGAGGATTGGGGCTGATCTCACGCCACGTCAGAGGCGTGCAGTTCTTGAGGTTGAGCAGTGACACGGGACTCCACTTGGCACTATCATGCTAGGAGGTCAGTGTGTTAGGATTGTAGTTAGAGAGCCAGCTCAGGAGGACCCGAAGACTGAGATAGAGGCAGAGGCCCAGGCAGAGGGCCCGACGGAGGGACAGCAGCAGGAGCAGCACCTCAGGAGGTCGAATCACACTCGTACTCAGGCCATCCCTAGGACTGGTATGCAGGGTCAGTCCACCTCCTCTGCTCGCTCCACTCCGGCACGTGGTACTCCAGCTCCACGTCCAGCGCCAGTAAGGATTCATAAGGATTACACCTAGGCCTCCACTCGAGATATCTAGGAGCTGCGTTTTGTTCCTTTACCTACTTGGTTTCCAGCTGCCAAGGATCCACGAGCCAGTGCCAGATTCTATACAGTGGTTCAGGAGGATCTGTACGACGCTTTTGTCTGTTCAACGACTCAGTTTAGGGAGCACAGGGTGCTTGACCTTGAGGTGCTTGGGAACATGGTCGGTGCAGACATCAGGCAGTATTTCACTTATCTGACCGGTCTCCTAGAGTTGCTTGCTCTACTGGGCACCTATTGTGAGGAGTGGGTCAGAGAGTTCTATGCCTTAGTGTGGGTTTCTCTAGATCATAGCTACATCCACTACGCACTGGCAGGCACAGACTACAGAGTGACAGCTCGGAGGGCTAGAGAGGTGCTTGGTTTGACTGCTTCTCCTACCAGGATCCACCAACTTTACTACGGGAACTTCGAGCCCCCCTCGACGTCCTCACGGTGGTGCTCTACCATTGGTTGACTTTGTGGCTCCCTGTTTCCGTCAGCCCTTTGGAGAGGGCTCCAACAAGACAGTGGGTGACCTGACACGACCAGCCAGGATCCTTGACTTCGTGTTGAGGAAGACACTCTTTCCCAGGTCCGGCTACAGAGACGGCTTCACCAGGATTCAGCAGTGGTTGGTAGCCCACCTGATCTCGAAGACACCTTTTGATTTGTGGGATTTGATAGTTTCAAAGATTGAGGACACTATTTTAGAGAGTTTCAGGGGTCGTCGTCAGTTGTCGTACGCACACAGGATCACATTGCTTATACTTTGTGCTAGGCCAGAGCCTCTTCTAGCTCACCTGTAGAGAGAGCTCACAGACTGCTTCAGAGCCCACAGAGCCAACCCAGACCGCTTCTCCAGCACGTGCAGCTTTAGTGGGTCACTCTACCTCCTCCGAGTCAGACGACGCAACTCAGTTTCAGGCCATGTCGAGGGACTCCACTGCTCCGCCTCCACCTCTGTCATCTTAGGTTTTTGGCACTTGATGCCAAAGGGCGACAGAGTGAGAGTATGACAGTTAGGGGGAGCTAGGGCTAGCTAGTGAGGGCTCTTGATTTTTTTGTGTGCTACTCCATGCATTATGTTTACGTTTATGCATTGCATTTGTGTGATATACTCTTCTGAGGTACACTTATGGTTGTGCTTATGGTTGTGAGACATGACTTTATGCTTATCTGTTATATGTTTATGTCATGTGTTTGGCTCATATTACTTTGCTTCCGCGTCTTTACTCCTATGTACTATGAGCCATATGTTTTTATATCCTATTGTATACATCTCACATATTTGGATGCAGGGTGGTAGACTTGGTTGATATAAGCAAGCCTAATCCCTTTGCTCTTATTGTATCATGCTTATAAAAACCAAGTCATTTGAAAACTTCATTTTCCTTCATACTTGAGGTTATTGTCATCAATCACCAAAAAGGGGGAGATTGAAAGAGCATCTAGGCCCCTAATGATTTCGGTGATTAATGACAATGTTGATTACTGTGACTAACGTGTGTTTTGCAGAGGCAAAGTCATTAGTGAGGTCATGGTAATAGGTACTCGATGAACAGGGACGTACATGCCTACTTAATTGTGGAAATCGTTTCGGTTTTCAAAGGATGGATGGACATCGTCAAGACTAGACTAGGTCTAAGTGCCATATGGTGAAGAAGGGCACTTAGAGTAGTTTAGGACTTTGTTTTCCTTTGACCATACTATTAAGAGGGGCTTTGATCTAGTAGCTTGACTTAGGCAAGGATTTAGGTTTAGGTGTGGTGCACACTTGGTAAACCTAGCATTAGGCAGCTTAGAGATAGTCCTTAGATCGAGAGGAACCAACTTTGTTTTGGAACGGTCGCGTTTCGATGAAGTTAGGTTGCCTAAGTAGGCACCAAACGCTGCACCGGACGCTCTGTGAGTGCGTCCTGTGAGGTCCTTTCGCCGTTAGAGGGTTTGGTGCCTAGGGTTAGGCATCGGACGCTAGCACCGGACTCACCGGGTAGCGTCCGGTCCCACACCCAGAGAGTTTGTAAACCGGACGCTAGCACCGGACGCACCGGGTAGCTTCCGGTCTTAAACTCAGGGAGTTTGTAAAACTACCCGGAGCATCGGACGGTGCCATCGGACGGTGGGAAGTAGCATCCGGTGACCTGTCAGAGGCAGTACAGTTAGTCATTGAAGTGTCACCGGACGCTCGGTGCAGAGCGTCCGGTGCAACATCAACAGCATCCGGTGACCCCATTTTCAGTGGAAAACAGTTGGCCGACCCTTGGACTTCGTGGGGTGTATTTATACTCCTCCACCTCATCCATAAGAGCTCTCTTGCCCATTTGAACATCTGAGAAACTTGTTGTGGAGCAAGAGAGTAGCAAGAGCCTAGAGAGGATTGAGATTTGAGAGATTTCTTGTGAGAATCCTTCTCTAGTTGAATTCCAAGAGTCAAGTGTGCATCCACCACTCTCTAGTGTCTTGTTTGGGTCAAGTGAGAGTTCATTGCTTGTTACTCTTGGTGATCGCCATCACCTAGATGGTTCGGTGGTGATTGGAGGCACGAAGACCACCCGGAGTTCTTGTGGGTGGCTCGTGTCAAGCTTTTGAGCGGTTTTGGGCGATTCACCATGACGAAGTGTCGAAGAATTAGCCTGTAGAGAGCACTTAATCCTTGCGCGGACCAAGGGGGAGCAAGACCCTTGTGCGGGTGCTCCAACAAGGACTAGTGGAGAGTGGCGACTCTCCGATACCTCGGCAAAACATCGCCGAGCATTTTCTTCCACTACTCTCTTTACTTTCTAGCATTTACTTTGAGTTCTTACATTCCTAGAATTGCCATGCTAGAATAGGATTGGAACTAGGTTGCAAAACTTTTATCAGGTAGCTCTCTAGTCACACTAGGCACAAGGGGTTGAATTGGAGCTTATAGGTTGCTTAAATTTTTAGAGAAGCCCAATTCACCCCCCTCTTGGGTATCTTGATCCTTTCAATGTGTCATATGGAATCTCACTTCGGTCCGTTTGGAGACAGTGTTAGTTTCTGTGCAAGATATGTGCATGGTTTCCACGTAATGCACCATAGGCTAAGAACCATTTTGGACACACCTAATGTTACTCCTAGGTAAAGGGGCTCAAGTGGAAGCTGTCACGGAACCGTCCAAATTATAAGAGCACAAGTACAAAAACAATCACCGAAGCGATCAATTTACCATACTTGAGCCCATATAACTCCGGTAGTCCAACAAAATCACGAGGGATTTCAAACCAACCAACATACAAGCCAAGATCGTAGTGATTCAACATAACAAGTCACATGTTACATGCATTTCACAAGTAGTTCAAATATATCGGAGTTCGATAAGGTTATTACAACTCAGGTTTACAAATAGCGGAAGCAAAGTAATTTGAAACCAATATCACTTTTATTTCAAATACATGCCAGTACCATGGTCCATTCCAACAAAAGCATCATAGATGAGGTAAGTAGGAAGGATCATGCCCATGATCTTACTCCTTCCCTAAAGCAGGAGTCATCCAAATCTTGCAGTAGCTATGATACATCACAACCTGCAACAAGTGGGAATAAACCCTGAGTACGAGAATGTACTCAGCTAGACTTACCCGTCATAAACCAGAAATAAATGACACCAAGGAGTATGCAAGGCTGATATATAAGTGGAGCTTGTTGGACAACATTTTGCATAAAAAGCTTAAGTATAAATAGTTAAACCTTTCTTATTTAGCATCCATTTAATTCTCATTAACCTATCAACTAGATTAGCACCTGTACTATAGCAATCACTTGATTAATATCAATCAATAATAACCATATCAGGTTTATCAAGGCCGTGATCATCATCATCATCATAGAACCATTAAGTTATTTAGTGAATGCTACATTTGCCGCTGCTCTGTCAAGTTCTCACTATCCGGGAGAGACGGCGATTCGAATCGATTCCTATCCAGCTGGAGGGTTATTCCTAACACTCACCCATGCTTCCCCCGTCGGAGAGCAAGTGGGTCACCTTTGGTACGACTCAGGAATCGCGGCTCCGATCAGCGCCGCACTCCCAGGGCTACCACTCTGCCAGGGAGGTCAGGAATTTTAACTCACCTGCCTTTGGGCTTACGCCAATGGTCCCCCGCACACCGCACTTCCTCCGGTAGTGCGCACTTTATACTTGCCGGTCTTCCGGCCTGAGTCATACTACTCGGCTTCGCGGTCGGAACGAGTTATCCGGCCAACTAAGTGTTAGGCATGCGTTCAACATGACAAGAGGACGTACAACGATCAGTCCTTAATTGACACAGACGGGGATAGATCCACACCCAAGACCTCCATGCCTTGTTGTTTCACTATCATCATCCCGCCCGGTCTCCTTTCATATTATTAACACATGGTTCTTTTCCACGATAGCAAATATAGCCAACCATGATCTGGAATCCACCTATATCCTGCAGGTGACAGGAAATCACCTGGCTTCTACCGAGCTAAGCATGGCTAAGCAGAGACGTGATCCTAACTAATTAGGATTCAGGTTATATATATACTGGACAAGGAAGGGTATATATATGCAGCAAGGGTTTCATCCAACTCCTATACTTAATGCAACAATACATATATAACAAATATATACTCATTCACTTTCAAAAAGTAGGAGGCTTATAATGCTCCGGGGCTTGCCTGGAATGTGACACCGAGGCAAATTAGTTAGCTTGCTCCGTCTTGGTGACATCTAAGATCATAACACTTGCTTAATCAATCCATCTTCACGATGATCCACCATCACGTCCTTCACGTGGCTCATCTAGCGTACCTAAATGAGATGCAAGATGCAAGTGCATGAACACATGTTCATAGGATCACATAACACTAATTGACACCACCAAGACATGAGTCACTTAAAACCACACACAATGTAAGTTAATCAAGCATTGATGCAATCCTAGCAATTCTGGACATACACGCAACAGTTGAGTAAATAAATCATAACCAGAGTTCTACAGATCCAAAATTCATGCAACAAGACATTATGGAAATCTTATAAAATTGTATACAATTCATATTTAATCATCTTAGCATGATTAGTTAGTTAACTAAGTCAAACATGCATATTTACAGAATCTGGTCCAGGAATTCCAGAGAACAAGCATTTTGACAGATAAACTTAATACCCTTATAACTCACAAACCATTTGTCCAAATGATATGAAACTCTAACAAAAGCTAGATGAAAGAGTTATCTACAACTTTTGTATAGACAAGTTTCACAGCAAACATAATTTATACTATGGAATTAGTTGCACAATTAAAACTGCTCATGTTGTCCCCAAACAGTAGGGTACAAATAAAGACAGAAAACTGATAGGCACTTCAAGCAAGCATAACTGGAGTTACACAACTCCACAAGACATGCAAGAAGACATTCTGGAAAGATTAATAAATTATCTATATTTCATCTTTAGACATCAAAACATGATTCTCAACTTAAGCTGCTCGAAATTATAAAGTTCCAGAATCTGTCCCTGACAAACAGAGAGCAGCCATTTCTGGAATCCAACTTTGAACAGACATAACTCACAAACCACAAGGCCAAATACTACCAAATTTTAACAGCAGCCAGATAGTTGAATTATCTACAACTTTGCTATAAACAATATTCCCAGAAAACACCATTTACATATTGTAATCCAAACAGTTCCACAAACTGTCCAGAAACCATCAATTGCAAACAATTAATTATTAACTTATGTTTCAAACATGCATTTGAGCAAAACCATTGTTACCAACAGTTTGCACATATCTAAAGAACACCAGAAAATATAGTGGTCATTACCAAATAAATTTATTTAATGCATTTCTTAATTTATTTGTATAATAAGGTGAATTAAAGAACATATACAAAAAGTACACAGTAAATACCACCAAAATTACAGTAGCCTCTACATACTATAAATAGACTTTTATACAAATTTTATTGTATTTTAACAAACATAGCAGTCTCTATGAAAAAGACAAATTGCTATTGCAATTAACCATGTGAGAGAAAGATAAATCTAAAACTCACATTTTCTTCAAACACATGACCATAATATATATCAACATGATACAACAATATCACAGAATGGTAGTGGAACAACATTTTCCATTTTTATATTTTAATTTACAATTATAAACCATTTATCAAGATCTATAAAGACATCTCTGTCCAAAATATGGACATAATCTATCATGTCACATTAAACAGCCATAACTTGAGTTTCATATGCCCATAAATTATGGTTATGTACTTTCTAGAAAGCTTACTAAATTGTGAACAACTTTGTTATTGACATCTAGAGCTAAATCTACAACCAACAAGGTCTTACATAACAAACAATGCACTCCTGTCTGGGTTTAGACAGAAACTGAAATAGTACTTTAAACTACTATAACTAAAGATATGCTTAACCAAAAATTATGCTATTTAGCTTGATGGAAAGCTTATGAAAAGTACCACAACTCATATATTTTCATCCAGGCATGATTCACAACCAAACTGAGTCAAACAATATAAACATGCAGATCCACTCAGAATAGGAGCAAAGCAACACAGGGAATTTGTTATTTTTATAACTGTTAATCTGTCATTCCTAAATTCATGAAAATTTTACCAGACATGAAACATCATATGAGAAGCTTGTCACAATATTTTCACATTTATTTGAGCAATAATACAGTGGTTATGAAAAAGACAAATATAATAAGCAATTAAAACCGAACTGCATAAATTTATTTTTACTGCTAAAACTGCAAACTGAACCATGTCATATTATAGATCTACTGCATAGAGAATTTCAAAAGGATTCCAAAAAGTCCACATTTGCTATTTTACGACTTTTCTGCGAATTTCTATGCATTTACAAAGTTCATCCAGAAATCTGTAAAAACAAAGGAAAAAAAAGGAAAACAGATCTTTCAACGGGGACCCTGGACTTTCCACGAATCACGCAACCGACCACAAACACTATTCATATGAGTCATGAGTTCTGCAGAAAACCCCCTGGATCTTGTCGAATTTGTCCCCGTGGTCCTTGGTCGCGACGAAAACAGAGGAGCTCGCCGGAGCTCCCTGTTCCGGCCGGCTGAGGCCTCGTCGGCGGCAATGGAGGGGTGGGGAAGCATGAGGGGGCTTGCGCGCACTCGAGGGTGGTCTCGGAAGGTCGGGAGAGGGCCCGAGGCGGCCCGGCCACGCGCGTGCATTGACGGTGATGGCGGCGGTGGTGCTCCGGCGGTCTCAGCGGCGGACAGAGATGGCGAGTGCGAGCACGAGGCATAGAAGATAGAGGCGGAGCTCATGGTGGTGCTCGCTGGGAGCGAGAAGGCGCGGAACCGCGAGAATGGGGACGGCGTCGAGCTCAGCCCGCCGGCCATGGTGGACGCGGCGGCGTTCCCGCAGTAGGGCGCAGTAGAGCGCGAGCGAGTGCGAGTGAGGACGCCAAGGAGGAGTGGGGAGCTCGCCATCCACTCTGGAGGGTAGGAGCACGCGTCGGAGTGGAGCAGGGAGCTGGGCACGCGGTGTCTGTGCATGGTCGCCACGCACCAACGACGTGTCCGCCCGTTGACACATTCCACCGAGCACGTGGCGGGTGACCGTGTGGCCGAAGTGGGAAGCCGATTTGGGCCGGATCTGGACCGAATTTGGACATGGACCAAAAACGAAGTTTTCTCTACTCTTGACACTCTCCAACTTTGATTAAGGTGCCATGGTCATTAGAGTTGTAGATTAGTAGATAATTTGATGCCAACCTTTGAGTGTCAATGAATTGATAAAGATTAGCAAAACTCAAAATTGATGACCAAAACGAAGTCAAAATGGTGTCATCTTTTGGCATGCTCTTGTACACAATATGTACTCCAACTTTTATTTTGGGACCCAAGCAAGTTGTTCATAAGAATTAGGAGAACGCGGGATGCCAACATGACGAACTGAAATTCCACACTTAGAAATCCGAAATGCTGGAATTTACAGCAGATTCGAACTTGTGCCTATTATTTGACAGGATTAGAAGATGATTCAGACTTGGGCACTTTAACAAAGTTTGTAGCATAAAAACTATACTACAACTTTTATTAAAGGACCTTGTACTGTTTATGCCTGGTTAGTAAGATACAAAGCTCCCAACTAGGATACCCGAAACTGAGCACCTTGAGGACTTAGCCAAATTTCTGGGGTTCCAAAACAGCACTGCATTGAATCTTGTGAGCTCAATTTGACTAGGATAGGTACCAAACTAGCTCTTGACCATTAAATAAAGTTTGTTCTACAGAAGCAAAACTATAACTTTTATTTAAGGTCAATCCTCATAACTGGTACCAAAGTCAAACTTTCACTTTGGTCAAAGTATCAACTTGATAAAGCTCAAACTAGGATTTTAGAGCAAATAAAGCATTTTCTTGGCACAAGCTCAACATGAACCCTTCATGACTTTTGTTGTAGAGTTCATCTAGAGTCATTTGGTCAAGATTACAAGGTTAGGTTGGTAACCTAAGGTTCCGTTCACTTGATAAGGTCCTTCCAACAAGCATGTAACTTATCCTTTCATTTGACCTTTTGAATCCAAACTCCATGAAACTTTTGAGTGATCAACCTAGGTAGAGATGGAGATGATACACATGAAAGAAGCACCATCAACAACCACAAGCTTTATTATGTAGGATCATCAAGCATTCACTCGTCGGAATCATCAAAGTATGTTTCATACTATCATATATGAACAATTGATGCTTATGCTCATGAAATGTGAGTGCCAAAATGCAAGACAAACACCTGGGGTGTTACAGAAGCTTGGTTTGATCTGTTTTGAGATAGTGCTAATCTTGATGCAAGATAGGTGCAGGTTTGCATGGAACGTAACACATGCTCAAAAATCAATTTGGACGCAGCCGATGGAACTCCTAGATGATGTGTGTCATATGAAATCTTGCTTCGGTCTATTTGGAGATAGTGTTAGTTTCGATGCAAGATATGTGCACGGTTTGTGCCTAATGCACCATAAGCTAAGAAACCATTTTGGTCGCACCCAATGGTACTCCTAGGTTAAAGGGCTCAAGTGGAAGCTCTGTTTGGTCTGTTTACAGATCGTGCCAATCTAGATCTAAGATAGGATGCACAGTTTGCGTCGAACGTACCATATGCTCAAAAATAAATTTGGACGCACATGATGGAACTCCTTGATGACATGTGTCATATGGAATCTCGCTTCGATCTATTCGGAGATATTTTTAGTTTCGATGCAACATAGGTGCACGGTTTGTGCCTAATGCACCATAGGCTAAGAAAACATTTTGGATGCACCCAATGGTATTCCTAGGCTAAAAGGCTCAAGTGCAAGCTCGGTTTGGTCTGTTCGGAGATAGTGCTTATTTTGATGCAAGATAGGTGCACAGTTTGTATGGAATGTACCATATGGTCGGAAATCAATTTGGACGCACCCAATGGAACTCCTAGATGATGTGTGTCATATGGAATCTCGCTTCGGTCCATTTTGAGATAGTGTAAGTTTCGGTGCAAGACAGGTGCACGGTTTGCACCTAATGCACCATAGGCTAAGATACCATTTTGGACACACCAATGGTACTCCTAGGTGAAGGGGCTCAAATGGAAGCTCAGTTTGGTCTGTTTGGAGATAGTGCTAATCTTGATGCAAGATAGGTGCATGGTTTGCATGGAATATACCATATGCTCAGACATCAATTTGGACTCACCTGATGGAACTCCTAGATGACGTGTGTCATATAGAATCTTGCTTCGGTCTGTTTGGAGAGAGTTTTAGTTTTGGTGCAAGATAGGTGCATGATTTGTGCCTAGTGCACCATGGGTGACGAAACCACCTTGGACACACCCAATGGTAGTCCTAGGTAAAGGGGCTCAAGTGGAAGCTTGGTTTGCTCTGTTTGGAGATCGTGCTATTCTTGATCCAAGATAGGAAGCACGGTTTGCATGGAACATACCATATACTTAGAAATCAATTTGGACACACCCGATAGAACTCCTAGATGATGTGTGTCATAAGAATACTTGCTTCGTTCTGTTTGGAGATAGTGTTAGTTTCGATGCAAGATATGTGCTCGGTTTGTGCTTAATGCACCATAGGCTAAGGAACCATTTTTGGTCACACCCGATGGTACTCCTAGTTTAAAGGGCTCAAGTGGAAGCTCTGTTTGGTCTGTTCGGAGATAGTGTTAATCTTGATGCAACATAGGTGCATAGTTTGCGTGGAACATACCATATGCTCGGAAATCAATTTGGACACACCCGGGAAATCAATTTGGACGCACCCAATGGAACTCCTAGATGATGTGTGTCATATAGAATCTCGCTTCGGTCCATTTTGCGATAGTGTTAGTTTCGGTGCAAGACAGGTGCACGGTTTGCACATAATGCACCATAGGCTAAGAAATCATTTTGGACACACCCAATGGTACTCCTAGGTGAAGGGGCTCAAATGGAAGCTCAGTTTGGTCTGTTTGGAGATAGTGCTAATCTTAATGCAAGATAGGTGCATGGTTTGCCTGGAACATACCATATGCTCATACATCAATTTGGACTCACCCGATGGAACACCTAGATGACGTGTGTCATATAGAATCTTGCTTCGGTCTGTTTGGAGAGAGTGTTAGTTTTGGTGCAAGATAGGTGCATGATTTGTGCCTAGTGCACCATGGGTGACGAAACCACTTTGGACACACCTAATGGTACTCCTAGGTAAAGGGGCTCAAGTGGAAGCTTGGTTTGGTCTATTTGGAGATCGTGCTATTCTTGATCCAAAATAGGATGCACGGTTTGCATGGAACATACCATATGCTTAGAAATCAATTTGGACGCACCCGATAGAACTCCTAGATGATGTGTGTCATAAGAAATCTCGCTTCGTTCCGTTTAGAGATAGTGTTAGTTTTGATGCAAGATATGTGCACAGTTTGTGCCTAATGCACCATAGGCTAAGAAACCATTTTTGGTCAAACCCGATGGTACTCCTAGTTTAAAGGGCTCAAGTGGAAGCTCTGTTTGGTCTGTTCGGAGATAGTGTTAATCTTTATGCAAGATAGGTGCATAGTTTGCGTGGAACGTACCATATGCTCGGAAATAAATTTGGACACACCCAGGAAATCGATTTGGATGCACTCGATGGAACTCCTAGATGACATTGGTCATATGGAATCTTGCTTCGTTCTATTTGGAGATAGTGTTAGTTTTGGTGCAAGATAGGTGCATAGTTTGCACCTAATGTACTATAGTCTAAGAAACCATTTTGGACGCACCAATTGGTACTCCAAGGTGAGGAGGCTCAAGTGGAAGCCTGGTTCGGTCTGTTTAGAGATAGTGCTAAACATGATGCAAGATAGGTGCACGGTTTGCATGGAATGTATCATATGCTCGGAAATCAATTTGGATGCACCCGATGGAACTGCTAGATGACATGTGTCATATGGAATCTCGTTTCTGTCTATTTGAATATAGTGTTAGTTTTAGTGTAAGATAGGTGCCCAATTTGCACCTAATGCACTATAGTCTAAAAAACCATTTTGGATGCACCTGTTGGTACTCCAAGGTGAAGATGCTCAAGTGGGGGCTCAATTCGGTCTGTTTAGAGATAGTGCTAATCTTGATCCAAGATAGGATGCACAATTTGCATGGGACGTACCATATGCTTGGAAATCAATTTGGACGCACCTGATGGAACTCCTAGATGACATTGTTGACGGTCCTTAAGTATCAAATATAATCATCAAATAAATAAAGAGAAGGATCCAAATGCAACCAACACCCAGACTTAGGGTTTTATCTGACAGAATTCCACGAGTTTTGGTGTTTGTCTATTTCTATAGGGGGGTATCAGGAAATACGGAAGAAAGGCCCACACGTCGGGTTTACATAGAGATATTAACGTGTCGCGTAATTTTCTGTCATCTAGAAGACTCCAGAAGCCACGGGAACGAACGGGAAGGCGAACGGGCCCGGGGGCAGGGCATCCGCACTGACCTAGAGTCCAATCAGGACTCTCTTCGAGGATTACACTCCACCGACCTAAAGGATCAGGGATAACCGTTCAATCAATGTCGGTTTGATCCGACGGCCCAGATTCACTTGAAGGGACTATATAAGCAGACCCCCTGGCCCCTGGAGGAGGACAAGTTCATCATAGAGTTGAGAGGGGCCCTCGAAGGATAACCTCTCCTCTAAATAGACTTAGGGCTTAGCATCCAATGTGAGTAGAATTAGATCTTCTAGTTTCTACTAGATTGAGAGAGATAGAGTGGAGGTGTAGATCGGAGGAAGCCCGGCCTGTCGGTGTCTACTCCGAGGTTGTACCTGCGGGATCAAGTTCTCCTAACCCGAAGCTTGCTCCTAGGATTCTTCAGTAATTCGACTTCTAAATTCTAGTAAGTTCTTGTTTTATTGTTCTTTCGTTTATGAGTTTACTTTAATCTCTTCCGGTTGAGTTTAGAGTAATAATTGCTAGCGTAAACGTGGTGTTTGGGCTAGGGTACTCATAGATATCCCCTGGCTAGCTGGACCGTGGTAGTAGCGAGGAACGTGACATTTCCGAGTTACCTTTGCAGCCCATATCTTGTTAACAGGACGGGTAGGGTTTATAGGTGCGGGTCTAACATCCTTTGTGGTGTCTAGATTCCATAAGCTTCCCCAATAGAACAGTAGATCATCCTTACCAAGGTTAGAAAGAGACTATGGTTGTAGTCTTCTCTATACATCACTCACATCGAGAAACATTCTTTGTAGCCTAAAGGGTAGTAGCAATAGATTTGGTTAGTCAGATGCACGCTTTCTCCCAGTGGTAAAAATATAAATACGATACTCTGGATAACCTCCCGGGTGAAATGCTCACCGATATCCGTGCGCTTACGGATCATTTCCTGATGGCGTTACCAAATATCAACAAGCATTTCTGGCGCCGTTGGCGGGGAGAAAGACGGTTTGCTGAGATAACTTTTAGTCTTGCTATTATCTTGTATTATACTTTTATACTTTTATTCTTTTATCTTTTTATTTTTTCCATCTTTGTGGATAACTCAAATTCCACACCTATTATTGAATTTTTTGCACCTTCGGAGACCAACCATAGACCATGGGAGTCAACAAGTCCTTTCTTTACCTCTAATTATGATCTGTGTCCGGAGTTGATTGCAATAGGTCAAAACCAACCCTTTTCTATAGCCGAGGTCCTATCTTTTAATCAAGAAGATAATGAACTTTTAGCTACACCTAGGGAATCTGTTAATCTTTCTATAAATTCTGGTTTCAACCTAGCCCTACAAGACCATGTTTTTCCTCGATATTTTCACATTGGTCTTAATCATATACCCTTTGGTAGAGTTTTTCTTTCTTTATCTGTTAGTAAAGCAAGGTATGTCTTCATTCGTGGACATCCTTCTTGTACTAGTCTTCATAGAAAAATCTTAGAGATAGAGACGGAATCACATCCCAGACGAGGAAAGGAAGTTTCAATAGCCAATTTTCAAACATTTTAATCCCATGATTCGGCTATCCAACCCATCCTTGAGCTTAATAATTTCTACTATGCTCTTTCTTTTTAACCTCCCGATAATCCTATGAATCTCTCTAGACATCCCATGCATAAGAAGGAGGATCGAGAAGAGCAACATCAATGGCTAGAGGGCATTAAAAATCCATGTGCTATCACCATTAAATCGATGGATAAAACAAACTTGAGAGACAATCCTAGAGGAATTTTAAGCATACATGAAGAATCATCCTTGGAGTTTGAGAATGAGAGAAACAAAAGTGAGCATGGAAGTTATTTGATAAATACCTCACCAAGTCCTTGCTCATATAAAACATCTCCCCAATCAATTGGTCTCTCCAACCTTACCACATTTGAGATCTCCAACCCCCTCTTCCTTTCTATTTATAAAAACTTTAAAAGGGCGGTTGTCGATGCATATGTCTATAATAAATATTGCAGATCTTGGTGAGTTGATCTTGATATAGGTCAACATTGGAGGGGAAACCACTTCGCTGACATAAATTGATGGTTTCCCAAGGACAAGCTTAGTGTCCTAAAACAAGCACTGATCAGAGTGTAACATGAACTTCTAATTATTTGCAACATTGCCTTGTGTATGGAGCATATAAGGATAATTGTAAAAATATTCCTTCGGGTATTCTTGTCACTAACCTTTCTAGGATTGGAGCAAGAAGATCTGAGGAATGACAAGCACAAGGTATGCCCAACCAATCATCATGCAACATTGAATTAAATTCATCCAATCTTGAATTTTGCAAAATTCAAGCTTGGGGGAAATACCTTACATAAAAACATCATTTGCCATGTTGCTATGTTGCTTGTCCTTACCTTTCAGACATGCTCAATTTGTTAAATACTAATCACACTACTTCATCTCCACTTGAGTAGATCTCTATAAATGCTTTCATGCTACCTTTATTTGCTTTAGTATATGTCTAGATTTGGAGTAGTTTCATTTATCTCTTAATTAAGCATGGTGCTTAGTTTAGGAATGATGATCTTACTTCCAAAGGATTTTTAAATTAAGCATGGTGCTTAGGTTAAAATGCCCTCCTAAATCAAATTAGACATGGTGTCAAGGTTGATTTTTGAGCCGATAGTATGCTATAGTAGATATGGGATATTTTGTTGGACTAACCCCTGCAGGAAAACTTTCAATATCAACCTGGGAAGTCCTAAGATACGAACTCATTGGAGATAAAGGAGACACATGAAGTTTAACAATTTGCACAAGAAGGACATAGCTCATTCATCATAAAGAGATGATCTATGGAGGGTGCCACAAACACGATGCACAACCGCTAAGAAAGAAAAGCTTCCACAAGGTGATACTATACCATCACTCTTCAATTAAGGTAACATCTTAAGGTACTTGACTATCGCTCTTATAAGTTTCTCCTTGGTTCTGGCATTCACATAAAATAAAGAGACAAACATGTATGATTTATAACTCCAAATTAACCAACTCAACTGATTCAGCATGTTTAGTCCTTTAATCTTTGTTCCTAGTAAGCTAAAGTATTACACATTCAATCTTTGGAAGATATAAACAAAACATAAATATAGATAGATTATCTTTCCATTAGGTTGAGCCATCTGATCTGACAAATGTTGCACTCATGATCCATCCACTTTGTCTTGCTCACTATGCTTAAGGTTAGAGAAGAACAAATACACTTTTGGTTCTGTTGGTGTTTTCCACCAACAGGGCCCATGCACTTGATCTCTGCCTTGTCTCTATGAACAGGTACACTTCGAGCAAAACATGGAGGAGTTTTACAACTCCAGACTCCACCAAGTGAAGGACCTAGATCTACAAGCACAAACAAACTGAGCATGATATTGCCAACACCGCACTTCGAACTGCGGGCAAACAACGAACATGGGGAC
>NC_012879.2:32551314-32620442 GCF_000003195.3 Sorghum bicolor
TGCATGGAACCATGCCACTACAACCAACATACATTCAGCTCAGATAATTTTCAGGTCATTGACATGGGAGAAGACGAGTATGATCCACCCACCATCCTTGGAAGACCGTTCCTCAACACTATCAGAGCCATCATCTATATTGGAACTGGAGAAGTCCACATGCACTTCCCTCTGAAGAAGACGACGCAACCAGAGGAGGCAAATCATCAAGGACGGATGGACAGACTACAAAGGAGAAGTGGTAAGGTCTGAAGACATACAACTTGAACAGAACTGTCCTGAGGAGACCGTAGCACCGAGTCAGATGTGGAAAGAGAAGATAGTTATAGCCGCCGGAGCCACCGACTACGCCATCCAGCGAATCCCAAGACGACTGAGAAAACGGAGAGTCCCGTTCGGAGAACCGAACGCCTTGCCAAGAGGTAAACATGGTAGTTATCCTTTTTCCTGTCAACTATTTAAAATAGTTTTCTTAGTTAATCAGGTTCATATCATCTCGAAAAGAAAATAAAAATGTTAAAAAATAGTAAGCCCCATGTGAGTATGCGCATGGCATAAAACCCATAAGTACATTCATTGTGGTGGCATAAAAATAAAATAAATTTATGATCCTACCAAAGAAGTAACATTTATTGAGGAGGCTCAACATGATAAAGGCTAGATATTTATGCTAACACTTAACCAGTTCCACAAAGCTTTGTTGTCTATTTGAGCTCCATAGAATTCAAGGATCAAAGAAGACTAGCAGACGGAGGACATCCTAATCGCTGTCAGGGTGCTGCCGACTTTCAAATACACCTCCGTCACCTGCTAGTTATATCAGAAGAAATTACGTCAAAATCCAGCTTGTGGAGAGCACCCCCATTTATCCAGCTAAGTGTTTCTACTCGTGTTTATACTTTACTCAAATAATAAAAAGATGCATAATCATAAAAAACCCAAATAAAGATTTTGTGCTTTTATATATATCTTTGCTTAGTTTGCTAAATAAATAAATAAATAAAGTTTGCTATGAACCCTTATGATAAGCTCCCACATGGAAATGATGAATAGTTGCTCTGTCATGACTAGTTCTTAAAATTGAAATCTCTCTTAAGTTTAGGCATAACTGTTATAATTTAAACCTGCTCTAAACCTGAACTTGTGGGAAGAGTACTTGATCTAAAGTCTAAGCCATTAACGGATATGATATGGGAAGGTTGAGCTACTGTTAATCTGTTCCTAGAGATGCTAGAATTCTGGAGAATTTTATCTTTGAAAATCTTTAAAATAACACATGATGAGTTCCTGTATGATGAGAGTTTAAATTCCTACCACAGCCATACATACATGCTTACTAGACTTTGAGCCACACATTTACTGTTTATTGCTTATGAGCATTGAGTGTGGTCAAGCTGTGTAGACCCTTAGGAGCTTTTCATACAGTTAAAATCAAGATTCACTTGCACGTTCACTCATACATGCTACTTCTACTCCGGAAGTACGCATCCACATATATCCACTCATTTCCATCTTCAGAGCCACCCAAAAGTATTCTACTCCTAATCCGGGAGAGAATAGCCAAAAACATTTCTGTTTTTCCCTATGAAATAAATGCTCGAGTTATCTTGGTTACTACCACTTGCTATATTATTTAAGGAGATGAGTGCTCTAAAAAAAGAGGATACGAGGAAATAAAAAGGGGCAAGTGCCCGGAACCTCGAAGGAAATAAAAAGTGAGACGAGAGGTAAAAATGGACAAGTGTCTGACAGAGAGAAAAAGAAAAAAGAAAAAGAAAATATAGAGCATCTCATTCTCCTCAAAAAGCTTCAAAGTGCAAGAAAGGTATGTATCCCATAAAAATAGCAAAAGTAGAATTAGACTTTCACCATTGTTACCACCATCATCACCATACTCCATTCATTCGCCACACATGCACATTTTGATTTGACTTATTGACTTGTTTCTCTAGATCCATGGTTTGACTATGCAATAAATGTCTTGTAAGTATGTATTAGCTGTCTCCCACCTATGAGCTCCAGATATCAAAACCTTATTAGAGTAGGGTGAGAGAGAAGGCAATATCACTATGCCTTATACCAAAAATACCACATACTTTGAGAGAAGGCATATATCATCACTGCCTTGGTGAGGATCTAGAAATTCCACAAAAGAGAGAATTGAGAGTCATACAAGGAATCTCTGAGTTTTATTAGAAAATCTGCAAAAACTCCGGAGCTATAGTTAATCAAAGAACAAGAGACATGGCGCATAACTTGACCGTTCTATCTTTTAACTGCTCAAGACACAAGTGACGGTTACAAGCCCCATGGTGAAAGGTAAAATGAGTAAGTTTTAAGTCTTAACAGTTTACTCTAACCTAGAGACGAGATCTTACTTTTGAAGGCATGAAACCACTGCAGAAACTCTTGAGTTCATCCTTGCTCAGGGACGAGCAAGATGTAAGCTTGGGGGAGTTGTTGACGGTCCTTAAGTACCAAATTTAATCATCAAATAAATAAAGAAAAGGATCCAAATGCAACCAACACCCAGACTTAGGGTTTTATCTGACAGAATTCCACGAGTTTTGGTGTTTGTCTATTTCTGCATGGGGTTATCAGGAAATACGGAAGAAAGGCCCACACGTCGTGTTTACATATAGATATTAATGTGCCGCGCAATTTTCTGTCATCTAGAAGACTCCATAAGCCATGGGAACGAACGGGAAGGCGAACGGGTCTGGGGGCAGGGCGCCCGCCCTGACCTAGAGTCCAATCAGGACTCTCTTCGGGGATTACGCTCCACTGACCTAAAGGATCACGGATAACCGTTCAATCAATGTCGGTTTGATCCGACGGCCCAGATTCACTTGAAGGGACTATATAAGCAGACCCCCTGGCCCCTGGAGGAGGACAAGTTCATCATAGAGTTGAGAGGAGCCCTCGAAGGATAACCTCTCCTCTAAATAGACTTGGGGCTTAGCATCCAATGTGAGTAGAATTAGATCTTCTAGTTTCTACTAGATTGAGAGAGATAGAGTGGAGGTGTAGATCGGAGGAAGCCCGGCCTGTCGGTGTCTACTCTGAGGTTGTACCTGCGGGATCAAGTTCTCCTAACCTGAAGCTTGCTCCTAGGATTCTTCAGTAATTCGACTTCTAAATTCAAGTAAGTTCTTGTTTTATTGTTCTTTGGTTTATGAGTTTATTTTAATCTCTTCTGGTTGAGTTTAGAGTAATCATTGCTAGAGTAAACGTGGTGTTTGGGCTAGGGTACTCATAGATATCCCCTGACTAGCTGGACCGTGGTAGTAGCGAGGAACATGACATTTCCGAGTTACCTTTGGAGCCCACATCTTGTTAGCAGGACGGGTAGGGTTTATAGGTGCGGGTCGAACATCCTTTGTGGTGTCTAGATTCCGTAAGCTTCCCCAATAGAACGGTAGATCATCCTTACCAAGGTTAGAACGAGACTACGGTTGTAGTCTTCTCTATACATCGCTCACATCGAGAAACATTCTTTGTAGCCTAAAGGGTAGTAGCAATAGATTTGGTTAGTCAGATGCACGCTTTCTACCAGTGGTAAAAATATAAATACGATACTCTAGATAAGCTCCCGGGTGAAATGCTCACCGATATCCGTGCGCTTGCGGATCATTTCCTAATGGCGTTACCAAATATCAACAGACATGTGTCATATGAAATCTTGCTTCGCTCTGTTTGAGATATGTGTTAGTTTTGATGCAAGATAGATGCACGGTTTGTGCCTAATGCACCATATGCTAAGAAACCATTTTGGACGCACCCAATTGTACTCCTAGGTTAAAGGGCTCAAGTGGAAGCTCAATTTGGTCTGTTTGGATATAGTGCTAATCTTGATGCAAGATAGGTGTGGAGTATGCGTGGAACATACCATATGCTTGAAAATCAATTTGGACACACTCGATGGAACTCCCAGATGATGTGTGTCATATGGAATCTTGCTTCGGTCAATTTGGAGATAGTGTTAGTTTTTGTGCAAGATAGATGCACGGTTTGCGCCTAATGCACCATAGGCTAAGAAACCATTTTGGACACACCCAATGGTACTCCTAGGTGAAGGGCCTCAAATGGAAGCTCAATTTGGTCTATTTGGAGATAGTGCTAATCTTGATGCAAGATAGGTGCATGGTTTGCATGAAACATACCATACGCTCAGAAATCAATTTGGACTCACCCAATGGAACTCCTAGATGACCTGTGTCATAGAATCTCGCTTCGGTCTGTTTGGAGAGAGTGTTAGTTTTGGTGCAAGATAGGTGCACGATTTGTGCCTAGTGCACCATGGGTGATGAAACCTCTTTGGACACACCCAATGGTACTCCTAGGTAAAGGGGCTCAAGTCAAAGCTTGGTTTGTTCTGTTTGGAGATCGTGCTATTCTTGATCGAAGATATTATGCACGGTTTGCATGGAACATACCATATGCTTAGAAATCAATTTGGACGCACCCGATAGAACGCCTAGATGATGTGTGTCATAAGAAATCTCGCTTCGGTCTGTTCGGAGATAGTGTTAGTTTCGATGCAAGATATGTGCACGGTTTGTGCCTAATGCACCATAGGCTAAGAAACCATTTTTGGTCGCACCTGATGGTACTCCTAGTTTAAAGGGCTCAAGTGGAAGCTCTGTTTGGTCTATTTGGAGACAGTGTTAATCTTGATGCAAGATAGGTGCATAGTTTGCATGGAATGTACCATATGCTCGGAAATCAATTTGGACACACCAGAGAAATCAATTTGGACGAACCTGATGGAACTCCTTTATGACATCTGTCATGGAATCTTGCTTTAGTATGTTTGGAGATATTGTTAGTTCCAGGGCAAGATAGGTGCCCAGTTTGTGCCAAATGCACTATAGTCTAAGAAACTATTTTGGACGCACTTGTTGGTACTCCAAGGTGAAGAGGCTCAAGTGGAAGCTCAGTTCGATCTGTTTAGAGATAGTGCTAATCTTGATCCAAGATAGGATGCATGGTTTGCATGGAATGTACCATATGCTTGGAAATCAATTTAGGCATATGTCATATGAAATCTCGCTTCGGTCTATTTGGAGATAGTGTTAGTTTCAGTAGAAGATAGGTGCACGGTTTGTGCCTAATGCACCATAGGCTAAGAAACCATTTTGGTCGCACCCGATGGTACTCTTAGGTTAAAGGGCTCAAGTGGAAGCTCTGCTTGATCTGTTCAGAGATAGTGCTAATCTTGATGCAAGATAGGTGCACAGTTTGCATGGAATGTACCATATGCTCGGAAAACAATTTGGACGCACTCGATGGAACTCATAGATGACACGTGTCATATGAAATCTCGCTTCAGTCTGTTTGGAGACAGTGTTAGTTTTAGTGCAAGATAGGTGCTCAGTTTGCACCTAATGCACTATAGTCTAAGAAACCATTTTGAACGTACCTGTTGGTACTCCAAGGTGAAGAGGCTCAAGTGGAAGCTTGGTTCATTCTGTTTAGAGATAGCACTAAACTTGATGCAAGATAGGTGCACGATTTGCATGGAACGTATCATATGCTTGGAAATCAATTTGGACGCACCCGAGGGAACTTCTAGATGACATGTGTCATACGAAATCTCACTTCGGTCTATTTGGAGATAGTGTTAGTTTTGGTGCAAGATAGGTGCACAGTTTGCACCAAATGCACCATAGTGGAAGCTCGGTTTGGTCTATTCGGAGATAATGCTAATCTTTATGCAAGATAAGTGCACAGTTTGTTTGGAACATAACATATGCTTAGAAATCAATTTGGATGCACTCGATGGAACTCTTAGATGTTGTGTGTCATATTGAATCTCGCTTCGGTCCATTTGGAGATAGTGTTAGTTTCGGTGCAAGATAGGTGCACGGTTTGCGCCTAATACACCATAGGCTAAGAAATCATTTTGGACACACCCAATGGTACTCCTAGGTGAAGGGGCTCAAATGGAAGCTCAGTTCGGTATGTTCGGAGATAATGCTAATCATGATGCAAGATAGGTGCATGGTTTGCATGGAACCTATCATATTCTCGTAAATCAATTTGGACTCACCCGATGGAACTCCTAAATGACATGTGTCATCTGGAATCTCGCCTCGGTCTGTTTGGAGATAGTGTTAGTTTTGGTGCAAGATAGGTGCACAGTTTGCACCTAATGCACTATAGTCTAAGAAACCATTTTGGACACTCCTATTGGTACTCCATGGTGAAGAGGCTCAAGTGGAAGCTTGGTTTGGTCTGTTTAGAGATAGTGCTAAACTAGATGCAAGATAGGTGCACGGTTTGCATAGAACGTTTCATATGCTCGGAAATCAATTTGGACGCACCCGATGGAACTACTAGATGACGTGTGTCATATAAAATCTTGCTTCGGTCCATTTGGAGATATTTCTAGTTCCGGTGCAAGATAGGTGCACGGTCTGTTTGAAGATAGGTGCACCATAGGCTAAGAAACCATTTTAGACGCACCTGATGGTACTCCTAGGTTAAAGGGCTCAAGTGGAACCTCGGTTTGGTCTATTTGGAGATAGTGCTAATCTTGATGAAAGATAGGTGCACAGTTTGCGTGGAACATACCATATGCTCGAAAATCAATTTGGACATACTCAATGGAACTCCTAGATGACGTGTGTTACATGGAATCTCGCATCGGTCCATTTGAAGATAGTGCTAGTTCTGGTGCAAGATAGGTGCACGGTTTGTGCCTAATACATCATAGTCTAAGAAACCATTTTGGACAAACCTAATGGTACTCCTAGGCGAAGGGGATTAAATGGAAGCTCAGTATGGTCTGTTTGGAGATATTGCTAATCTTGATGCAAGATTGGTGCAAGGTTTGCATGGAATGTACCATATGCTTAGAAATCAATTTGGAAACACCAGATGGAACTCCTAGATGACATGTGTCATGTGGAATCTCGTTTTGGTCTATTTAGATACAGTGTTAGTTTTGGTGCAAGATAGGTGCACAGTTTGCAACTAATGCACCATAGTCTAAGAAACCATTTTGGATGCACATGTTGGTACTCCATGGTGAAGAGTCTCAAGTGGAAGTAGTGCTAATCTTGATGCAAGATAGGTGCATGGTTTGCATGGAACATATCATATGCTCGGAAATCAATTTGGACGCACATAATGGAACTCCTAGATGACATGTGTCATATGGAATCTTGGTTCGATCCGTTTTGAGACACTGTTAGTTTTGGTGCAAGATAGGTGCATGGTTTGTGCCTAATGCACCATAGGCTAAGAAACCATTTTGGACACAACCGATGATACTCCTAGGTAAAGGGGCTCAAGTGTAAGCTCGGTCCAGTCTGTTTGGAGATAGTGCTAATCTTGATGCAAGATAGGTGCACGGTTTGCGTGGAACGTACCATATGCTTGAAAATCAATTTGGATGCACCTGATGGAACTCCTAGATGACGTGTGTCATATGAAATCTTGCTTCAGTCCATTTGGAGATAGTTCTAGTTCTGGTGCAAGATAGGTGCACGGTTTGCGCCTAATACACCATAGGCTAAGAAACCATTTTGGACGCACCCGATGGTACTCCTAGGTTAAAGGGCTCAAGTGCAAGCTCAGTTTGGTCAGTTTGGAGATAGTGCTAATCTTGATGCAAGATAGGTGCACAGCTTGCACGGAATGTACCATATGCTTAGAAACTGATTTGCACGCACACGATGGAACTTCTAGATGACGTGTGTCATATGTTATCTTGCTCCGATCCATTTGGAGATAGTCTTAGTTTAGTGCAAGATAGGTGCACGGTTTGCGCCTAATGCACCATAGGCTAAGAAACCATTTTAGACACACCCAATGGTACTCCTAAGTGATGGGGCTCAAATGGATGCTCAGTCTGTTCTATTTGGAGATAGTGCTAATATTGATGCAAGATAGGTGCATGGTTTGCAGGGAAGATACCATATGCTCAGAAATCAATTTGGGCTCACCCAATGGAACTCCTAGATGACGTGTGTCATATAGAATCTCGCATCGGTCTGTTTGAATAGAGTGTTAGTTTCAGTGCTAGATAGGTGCACGATTTGTGCCTAATACACCATAGGCGACTGTGGGGGGATAGACCCCTATACCCTTACGGCTAGACTTGGGCCAGGAGGCTTGGCCCATTACGAGACGAGTTCAAGACTTGATCCGACAGCCTGGAGTTTTGCGCAAGGAAGCAAGATGTGGAGATCAACCAGGATTCTAGTCGGTTAGAATTGGAATTGATATCGAACTATCTATGACAATTGTAACCGACTAGGATTAGTTTCCAGATCTATAACCCTGCCCTTCAGACTATATAAGGAGAGGCAAGGGACCCCCCTAGGACATACGATTCTCTCAACAGAAATCAATACAACCAGACGCAGGACGTAGGTATTACGCCAACTCGGCGGCCGAACCTGGATAAAAAGCTTGTCCGAGTCTTGCGTCACCATCGAGTTCGTAGTTTGCGCACCGTCTACCGATAAACTACTACCGTGGGTATACCCCAAGGTAGACTGCCGACCAGCTTTCGTCGACAGTGGCGCGCCAGGTAGGGGGTGTGCGTACAGCTCTCCTAGACGAACAAGATGGCCATCATCCCAAACTTCGTGGCCATGGTGGGCGGCATCACGTTCACCGTCAGCTTCAACAGCTTCACCACCACGACCGCGAAGGAGGCGTAGATCCAATCTGTGCCGATCACTTCTTCACCGACGTCGGCTGCAGCTCCAACCACGCTGGCTACGACTTCGACCACACCAGCAACGTTTCCGACCACGCCGACAAAGCGTCGCACGCTTCCCTGCTACAAAGGGAGGCAGATCGACAACACCGACCTGCTCGGGCCATCGACCGAATTGTTTGGCCTACTTGCTTTGACCACCAGTCGCAATAATAATTGCCGCGAAGAACGACGCTACGACAACCGCGACCACCGTGATGACAACAAGTCAAAAAGCTCAATGGCCAGACAATTTTGTCACCACCGACCAGACTTTCGTCCAAAGATAAGTACAATTCTAATATTTTATTTATTTTTGGCATAATATTTTTAATATTATTATTCTTCAAAACAACTTTTTTAGCCAACTAGTTTTTTCTCCTACACGAGCTTTCCAGAGCCGGTACTGTCTCCGACTCCTCCCTACACGTGCATGAGATCCGCCCTCTGCGTTCCGGGTGGTCGGCAGTAGCTCTCTGGCGAGGCTGGCAATCCCACGCGTGTCTAGGTTCCGCACCTCATGCTGATTGTTGGCTAGACCAGAGCTGGTACAAGCTCTAGGACGAATTAACTACTCGTGCTAATTTTATAACAAAAAATCTAAAACTTATCTTAGTACTGATTTTCTATCTAAAGGTTATTTATACATCATGTACTACCAATTCTTTATATTTATTTTTTAGGAGTTTGGCCCAGTCGACAAGCTACGCTCGGAGACTCGTCGACTATTCCCTACGCTGTGCCCGGGGACTGCTCCGACCACCGAGCACGTTTACGTTCCCAACCACGCTCGGGGACTTGTCGACTACTCTCTATGCTGTGCTCGAAGACTGTGCCGACCACCGAGCACGTTTACGTTCCCAACCATGCTCGGGGACTTGTCCACCGGTCCCTACGCCGTGCTCGGGGACTGTGCCGACCACCGAGCACTATACGCTCGGGGACTGTTCGACCAGCTCACCAATTTGAGAGTTTTGGGACTGTACCGACCACCGAGCACTATACGCTCGGGGACTGGTCGACCAGCCCACCAATTTGAGAATTCGGGGACTGTACCGACCACCGAGCGTTATATGCTCGGGGACTGGTCGATTAGTCTATTCAATTGCAGACCGACTGGTAAATTCAACCTTTTAGACCTTGCTACAAGGCTCATACTTCGCCTTCCAGCAAGCTCGGGGACTACATCGGTACGATGCATCTGACGATGCATCTCAGTTTCAGAATTTCTTTGAGGACTTTTCTTTTGACCCTGGCACCACGTGCCTACATCACCTACTACCAGGCTCGGGGACTAAGTGGGCACACTTCACCTTGCGGTGAATGTGCTTGCTTTTTGAAAGGCTATACTTTTCAGAAAAGTAAAGTGGGCACACTTCACCAGGAAAGAAATCTTTTTTAATTTAGAGCACCATGCATTCTTCAAACAACCTGCTTCTTCGATGTCAATGTTGATCAACTGTTTTTTGAGTTGGTCAAAATACTGTTGCAACTGTTTGGACGACTTTCCTGCTTATTGAAGACGTCAAGCCTCACTGATCGAAGAAGCTCAAGACGGCGTGTTACATCACAATACATGGTGCTCGGGGACTAGCTGTGGGGGGATAGACCCCTATACCCTTACGGCTAGACTTGGGCCAGGAGGCTTGGCCCATTACGAGACGAGTTCAAGGCTTGATCCGACAGCCTGGAGTTTCGCGCAAGGAAGCAAGATGTGGAGATCAAGCAGGATTCTAGTCGGTTAGAATAGGAATTGATATCGAACTATCTATGACAATTGTAACTGACTAGGATTAGTTTCCAGATCTGTAACCCTGCCCTTCAGACTATATAAGGAGAGGCAAGGGACCCCCCTAGGACATACGATTCTCTCAACACAAATCAATACAACCAGACGCAGGACGTAGGTATTACGCCAGCTCGGCGGCCGAACCTGGATAAAAAGCTTGTCCGTGTCTTGCGTCACCATCGAGTTCGTAGTTTGCGCACCGTCTACCGATAAACTACTACCGTGGGTATACCCCAAGGTAGACTGCCGACCAGCTTTCGTCGACAGTGGCGCGCCAGGTAGGGGGTGTGCGTGCAACTTTTCCGGCGAACAAGATGGTCACGATCCCAGCTTCCGCGACCGTGCCTGAAGGCCTCACGTTCACCGTTGGCCAGATCACGTGGACGACGTGCAGCGGCGGCCTCACGACCACGGTTTCGAAAGAGACCCAGATCCAATCTGAGATCACGCCGTCTCCGACCACACACGTGGCGGCACCGAGCGCCCGACCACCGTTCCCGCTCTACAAGGGAAAGAAGATCGACAGCTCGGACCTTCTCCAAGCGCTTGATCGCGCTGACTCCAAGCTACTCGAAGTTTCCCAACTAGTAGACGGAGTTCTGCGTCGGCCCGACCAAGCGGCTCCAGTGGATTTTTTCAAACCCCGCCGGCCAACTCGTGTCGCCACACACGAACGGCTGGGAACGTCTCTGACGATAACCTCAACACCCTCAAGACGATCCGTCGAGCTCAAGAAGGAAGATTATCCTTGCGGCCTGAACAACTCGGCCTCTGTTTACTCACAGCACACCCAATCCGTTTTCAGCAAGGTGGGTTGGTCGCTGACAAGGAACGATCGTCACTACGTCAACATGGTGACGATCCGAGAACTACGGGACGGCCAGGTTTCCAGCACCAACTCAAGCACCGGTTCCGTCCCCACCGAGGTTATAAACACCGAAGACGAGGACTACGACTTGGATTTTCCTTCACACCCTCCGGGTTTCCCCCGATTCCCGATATTTCCCCCCCGGCGAGGAGATATTGTGTTCAATGTCAGCGCCGACAAACCGGTCGTTGATGGAGAAACAGATGACCAGAGGCAACTCCGCGAACAGCGCAACGCCGATCGCGCCCGACGACGCGCAGACGAGCAACAACAAATGCCACCAAATAATCTCAACGATGCCTTTGACATGGTCGGGGACCAGCCAGTCTACAAAACGCCAAGCGCCAACGTGGCTGTCGCCATGGCTAACCTAGATCGGCTTCCTCATACCCCCGAGTGCCAGGGAGTCCGGACCAGCATCCGAGCACACCTGATCGCTGCAATGGGACAGACAGCCACTCTACTCAAGAGAGTCCAGGACGTCTCTTGTACGGAAGCCGCCTCCGACCAGACTAATCGTAGCCGGGCCTCACCGTCTCCCAGCAGGCGTCACCGCAGCCGCTCTCCCGACAACCGTCGAAAGGACTCACGGCGCGACGATGGTGGTCGGGACGCCGACGGTCGCCGCAAGCAGAACCGCGTACGCGGCCAAGAAGTAAACCAGCACAGGGATCTCCGCCACAACATCCCTCCCAAAGATGCCCGGGACCGCATCAACAGGCGCGCCATAGAGAGAGCAGTCCACGAAAACCTGCGCCGCATCGAGTACGATGCAACGCACTGTCCTCCGGGCCTAAGACAGTTCTCCTCACACCTCCGCCAGGTCGTGTCGCCCCGCAATTTCAAGCTCAAAAAACTTAAAAAATACGACGGCAAGGAAAATCCAGAGAATTGGATCACCCTCTATGAAATCGCCGTCCGATCAGCGGCAGGGGATGAGCACGTCATGGCTAACTACTTCCCCGTAGTCCTTGACCAGGCTGGTCATCAGTGGCTTCTTGGCTTGCCCGAGGACTCCTTCGACTCTTGGGAAGAGCTACGCCAGGCTTTCATCGACAACTTCATCGCCACATGCGAGCAGCCTGGAAACAAGTATGACCTTGAAAGGATAAGGGACAGGAAGAATGAACCTCTGCGCGATTACATCCGACGATTCTCGGATATGCGCCTCAAAATCCTGAAGATTTCCCATGACCAGGCCATCTCAGCCTTCATCAAGGGCCTGCGTTTCCACGAAGCGCTGAGGAACAAGCTGTTGCGTAAACGTCCAACAACGGTAGCACAGCTCCTCGCCACGGCCAAAAATTACGCCGATGCCGATGACGCAGAAAAACTAATCCGAGACGATGCGAGAGGTCCCGACCAGCCTCCCCGGCGAGATGACGGTCGTGGTCGCTACGACAGCAGAAACCACCGCCGCTCCGACAACCACGACCACCGAGAGGGTTGGGATCGGCGGCGCGACAACCGCGATGATTTCAGAGGAAAGCGCCCTCGCGACTACGACCACGAAGTAAACACGGTCAAGCGTCCCAACGGACGACGGGACTACCAAGAAGACTACAACAAAACGTTGAAGGGACCATGCCAACTGCACCCAAAGTCTAATCATACCATGGAAGAGTGCCGTGTCCTCAAAAGCATCTATACACGGCGGGCCACCCAAGACGACTCCGCCAAGAAAAACAACAAGCGAGACGGGCACGACCACGAAGATGAGGACGAGGACCAAGATAGGGACCCCCGACACCAGTACGTCAGCCCCACCGATGTGGTCCACTCCATTTTCGGGGGCAAGGTCTCCATTGAATCCAAGCGAGAAAGAAAGCTGTTAAAGAGAGCCTGCCTCAACATAGACAGCACGGACGGGCTGATCGCAGACCCAAAATTCCCCCTGTGGTCCCACAGGGAGATCTCGTTCAGCAGGAAGGACCAGTGGGCCGCTATCCCAGAGCCGGGTCGTTTCCCCCTGATTCTGGACCCTTGCATCAACAGCATCAGATTCGAGCGCGTGCTCGTGGACGGGGGAAGCTCCATTGACATCCTCTTTCGCAACAGCCTGCCCGCCCTCAAGATATCTCCTGCACAACTAAAACCTTACGACGCCTAATTCTGGGGGGTTCTGCCGGGTCAAAGTTCAGTGCCTCTCGGACAGATAACATTGCCTGTCCAATTCGGCACACCCGACCACTTCCGGACGGAGTTCATCAACTTCGTGGTCGCCGATTTCGACGGGACCTATCACGCTATACTGGGCCGACCATCGCTGACAAAGTTCATGGTAGTCCCGCACTACTCATACTTGGTCCTTAAGATGCCTACGGAGAAGGGTGTCCTAACCGTCAGAGGCAATGTTTACACTGCGTATACCTGCGAAGAGGAGAGCTTCAAGATCACCGAAGCAATCGACCTCTCAATCCGCATGGCAGAAACAGCAACTCAAGCCGCGCAGCTGCTTCCCGACCAGCTCCGATTACCTGAGCAGGAGACAGCCAGAAAGAACTCAAAATCCAAGGAGCACAAAGAAGTACAACTGGTCGACGGCAGCCCCGAGAAGACGGCCCTCATCGGGGCCAACCTGGATCCAAAATAGGAAGACGCGCTCGTCAGGTTTCTAAGGGACAACGTAAGCATTTTCGCATGGAAACCCGCAGACATGCCCGGCGTCCCATGAAACCTGATCGAGCACTCCTTAAATGTGTCGAAGACCGCAAGACCAATCAAGCAAAAGCTGCGACGGTTCACTCGTGACAAAAAGGAGGCTATTAGGACAGAAATCCCACGGCTTCTAGCAGCCGGATTCATAAAAGAAGTGTATCACCCCGATTGGCTCGCCAATCCGGTTCTTGTACGCAAAAAGAATAATGAATGGAGAATGTGCGTTGATTACACTGATCTCAATAAACACTGTCCTAAAGATCCTTTTGGTCTCCCTCGCATCGACGAGGTGGTCGACTCAACGGCCGGATGCGAACTCCTCTCCTTTCTAGACTGCTACTCTGGTTATCACCAGATTTCGCTAAAAGAAGAAGATCAGATCAAAACATCTTTTATTACACCTTTCGGCGCATACTGCTATACGACCATGTCTTTCGAACTCAAAAACGCCAGAGCCACTTATCAAAGGGCCATCCAGCAATGCCTCCACGACGAGATTCGTGATGACCTCGTCGAGGCCTATGTGGACGATGTGGTCGTAAAAACAAGGGACGCGAGCACCCTAATCAACAACTTAGACCGAACTTTCAAGGCACTCAATAGGTACAAGTGGAAGCTCAACCCCAAGAAATGCATTTTCGGCGTTCCTTCCGGTCTACTGCTCGGCAACGTTGTCAGTCGCGACGGCATACTACCAAACCCTTCAAAAGTAAAGGCGGTACTCGACATGCGACCACCGAAGAACGTAAAGGATATCCAAAAGCTAACCGGATGTATGGCCGCCCTCAGTCGCTTCAACTCAAGGCTAGGAGAAAAAGGCCTCCCTTTCTTCAAACTATTAAAAGCGTCAGAAAAATTTTCTTGGACAGAAGAAGCCGACACCGCATTCAACCAGCTTAAGACCTTCCTCACTTCACCACCTGTCCTTACAGCGCCTCAGCCCAATGAAGACCTACTCCTTTACATTGTTGCAACTGACAGGGTTGTTTCCACGGCAATAGTGGTCGAGCGAGGTGAACCAGGTCACGCCTACAAGGTCCAGAGACCAGTTTACTTCATAAGTGAAGTCTTAAACGAGTCCAAGGCCAGGTATCCACAAATACAGAAGCTCATATATGCCATTCTAATAACGTCAAGAAAGCTGAAGCACTACTTCGACGACCATCGAGTCCTGGTGACAACCAGTTTCCCTCTCGGGGACATCCTGCGCAATAAAGACGCCAATGGCAGAATCGTGAAATGGGCAATGGAATTATGTCCATTTTCCCTGGAGTTCCAGAGTCGCACCACTGTCAAGTCTCAGGCCCTGGTCGATTTCATTGCTGAATGGACGGATCTCAACGAGCCTTCCGTTCCCGATGTCTCAGACCACTGGTCAATGTTCTTTGACGGGTCCTTGAACATCAACGGTGCCGGCGCTGGGATACTGTTCGTATCACCCAACAAGGACAAACTGCGCTACGTCCTTCGGATCCTTTTTCCGGCGTCAAACAATGTCGCCGAATACGAAGCATGCTTGCATGGCATAAGACTAGCCGTTGAGCTGGGAGTCAAGCGCCTCTATGTTTATGGCGACTCCGCTTTGGTCATCAACCAGCTCAACAAGGAGTGGGACGCAACCCACGAGAAGATGGATCTCTACTGCAAAGAAATTCGCAAATGGGAAACCAACTTCTACGGCATAGAGTACATCCACGTGGTCCGGGATAAGAACCAAGCAGCAGATGCGTTGTCGAAGTTAGGCTCATCTCGGGCCCAGATCCCGCGGGGTATTTTCGTCCAGGACATCCACGAGCCGAGCGTAGGCTCCTCCCTGGTCGACAAGCAACCCACCGAGGCAATGCTCATAGACGACGCCACTCCGACACCGGTGGGCGTGACTGGCGTACCCCGTTCATCAAATACATATCGGACGGGACAGGCCTTCAGGACAAAACAGAGAACGAGCGCCTCATTCGACGATCAAAGAACTACATCCTGGTCGACGGCAAACTCATGCGAAAAAACGCAAGCTCCGAAGTACTGCTCAAGTGCATACCCCAAGATGATGGTATCAAGCTCTTAGAAGACATACATGCTGGATCCTGCGGCAATCACGCCGCATCCAGAACGCTGGTCGAAAAGGCTTTCCGAGCAGGTTTTTATTGGCCAACCGCGGTCGGCGACGCAGAAAAACTGGTTCGACATTGCGAAGGATGTCAGTTTTTCGCTAAGAGGACCCACGTACCTGCCCACGAAATTCAAACCATCCCGTCGTCTTGGCCCTTTGCTTGCTGGGGGCTTGACATGATCGGGCCATTTAAACCAGCCCCGGGCAATTTCAAGTTTGTTTTCGTGTTAATCGACAAGTTCTCCAAGTGGATTGAATACATGCCTCTGGTCAAGGCAACCTCCGAGAAGGCTGTGGAGTTCCTCAATCAAATCATACACAGATTCGGCATCCCGAACAGCATAATCACCGACCTGGGCACTCAGTTTACTGGCACCACTTTTTGGGACTTATGCGATGACAGAGGCATAGTCATAAAATACGTGTCAGTGGCACATCCATGTGCCAACGGTCAAGTTGAACGTGCTAACGGAATGATCGTTGACGCCCTAAAGAAAAGGTTGTACACCGAAAACGACAGAGCACCCGGTCGATGGATGAATGAATTGCCGGCAGTGGTCTGGGGCCTCCGAACTCAGACCAGTCGAAACACAGGGGTGTCTCCCTACTTCATGGTGTACGGTTCAGAGGCGGTCCTGCCGTCTGACATACACTTCGGATCTCCTAGAATCGAACACTTCGACCAGGCGACCGCCGACAACGCCAGAGAACTCGAAATCAATTGCATGGAGGAAAAGCGTTTAGATTCTTGTCTCCGAACAGCAAAATATCTCGCGGCAGTCAGGCGATACTACAACAGGAACGTCAAGGACCGTTCCTTTGGGGTCGGCGATCTGGTACTTCGATGGAAAACAAGCCAGGAGGGAATGCACAAGCTATCCACTCCCTGGGAAGGACCCTTCGTGGTGACCGAGGTCACACGACCTACGTCCTACAGATTGGCATACCCAGACGGAACACGAGTGCCTAACTCTTGGCACATAGACAAACTGCGACGTTTCTATCCATAAAGTTTTAATAACTTTCCTTTGTAAGTATCTTATAATTGTTAATAATGAAATTCTCTATTTTTTGCCTATACCTTGTCGCACACAGCACTCGGCAAAACTTCTGCAATGGATGCTCTTAACGACTACCAAGACGAATACGGTGACACGTCACTCAGATAATCTTACAGCGCTCAAAACAACAGTCATGACAAAAAGCAAACTTTATTACAAACTTTACATACAAAGTTTACAATAAATACCCTGACGGGCAGACACTAGTCTATTCCTACACACTACTCTATTGGCCTAGCTGCTCGGGCTGATCACCCGCCTGGCCCTGCTGCCCGGACGAAGGGGTCGGGGCCACCGGCGCCTGGCTGGTCGAGACCGCAGGCGTCGACCGCCCATCTCCCGCAACGGACGCGCCCGACAACTCCCTGGCCGACCTATCTGAACTCGGCTGGTCTGGGGGAGTGGCTGTTCCGCACAGATTGATGTCGCCGATCACTGTCGACGACAAGTCCAGCAGACTACCCCGAAGCTCGTCCGCTTCCTGTGGGCCGACCTCCTTCGGGTACCCCTTCTCCAGCCTGCTCAAGTCGACCAGGGGGTAGTGGGCGCGCACCATGCTGAGGACGTGCGCGCCGGCAAACTCCCCGGCGTCCTTCACGAACTGCTGGAGCCAGTCCCACGCCCGTTGCGCCTTCTCGACCGGGGTCAACTGTGGCGCGCGGGGCTAGCTCTCCGGGAGCTCGGGACTGATCAGGTCTAGGACCGGGGACACTCCTTTCCAGATCCTGCAACAGTTGACCTTCCAGGAGTCCCGGTCCTTGACCAGATCATCCAGGTGCTTCTTGGCGTTCACCTTGAGCACTGCAAACGAAACAAAGCGTTATTTTCGGCATACCAAACAAACAAAGGGGCAACAAGCAGCAGCTAACAAGGCGGCACCCATTACCAGATAATTCCCGGTCCTTTCGACCCAATTCCTCTCCTGCTCGCCGCCCGGACTCCAGCGCACCGGCGAGCTGTTGGCTGAGCTGCTCCTTCTCTTGTCGGAGGCGCGCCACCTCCTCCTCCAAGTCTGCGTGAATCATAAACTGGTCAGTAAAGCAAACTACACAAGTACGCAAAGCTGCTCGGAGCGTGTGACTAACCTTCTCGCTGCCGGTACTGGTCGGCCAAGCGACGAGTGAGGTCGAGACGACGCTCCTCTTGGGCGCTCATCTCGGCCACCTTCTCCCTGATTTCCGACCGCAGCCGGTCTACCTCCGTGGCCAGGGCCTTGTTCTCGGCCACGACGCCTTCTATCTGGTCAAAGCACCGTTTCCGGTACTTTGCCGTTTTCATTGCGCCCTACAAAGCGAACATATAACGACCATGCAAGACAAGGCATAGAATGTACAGTAGTACAAAAAGTCACTTACCTTGACTTCGTCGACGAGGCGCTTGGCCGCGCGCTCCACCCTGGCTGCCTCCTCGGTCTCGGCGAGCTCTTCATGCCCGATAAACTGATCCCCGCGTTGGCGCCACACATACACGTGTTGGCGGCCATCACGGGGACGACCCTCAATCTCCTCCACCTCGTCCTCGGGGGCCGCCTGAGCTTCCTCCTCCCGCGCTGTGTTGCTTCCGGTAGCGGTCCCAGGCATTACTGGTCCCCGGACCAGACCTGGGGAGCCTGCAGTCGAAGCGGCCCCTGCTCGGGGCGGTGTGGAGACTTCACCCTCCCCGGCGGGAGGAGGGGTCGGGGCCCTTCCCTCCCTTTCCATGGTGCTGGCTGGGGGAGGCGTCCCCATAGCCTCCTCAACCCTGGTCGGGCTGCTCAACGTAGCCGGTGCCGCGGCCGGGGACTCCTCGGCGCTCTCAAGCATGGCTGCAGCCGTAGGCTGCTCTGCGGTCTGTGGGGCCGCGTCTTCAGCAGCGCAAACCGGCTCACTCGTCCCCTGGCCAGCGGCATGGCCAGGGTTGACATCCGACGCCGCGCTAAAGGAACAAAACTACAATAAAAAAAAACATTGGTGAAATACGTAAGTTAAACACTTACAGGTTTGAGCGGCAGTGGGTCGCGGTAAACCTCCTTCTCGTCCGACCAGTCGGCACCTGTGCTCCCGACTCCCCAGCGTGAGGCGCAGGTGGATCGACGGCCACACGGTCGGCAGTGGTCGCCCCGCCGTCCGGACGGCTAGGAGGCCTCCGGACCAACGACGGAACGACCTCCTCCTCCTCCTCGTCGTCGATCCGAACGAACCGATGCCGCTTCGGCGCTCGGCTGCTCTCCGCCGGCAGTGTCGGCATCGGCGACGGATCCACAGGCATTGGCCTTTTCCCCGACACCCTTTCCTCGGTGGTTGGGACGGGGCGGGCTTGTTCCTCCTCACTGCTGGTGTAATGAGCACACCGAGCAGCGTCCTCCTCTAGCGGGTCTTCTCCCGCAGGATTCTCCATCCCCGGTGCCAGTGATACATACACTATGCACCGGTCGACATCGCCGATCTGCAAAAAGCAACAAAGATGAGCCAGCCACATACGATATACGAATACTAAAACAAAATAATCTGCAACATACCTTTGGTGCTGGTCGGCCTAACTTGAAGGCTTGCACCCGATCACTGCCACGGATGAAGCCTCCGTCCGCGAAGTTGAACAGCTCGTTCAACAGCCGTTGTACCTCCGCCTTCTCCAAGATCTCCGGTCGCATCCTGGTCGGGTCCACGCTTCCGGCATACTCGTACGCCGAGTGCACCCTCTTCTGGCAGGGCATCACCCGACGACAAATAAAGTTGCCGACCACGCCAAGCCCATCCAGGCGCGACCAGTCGATCAGCTTCATTAGATCCGCCACTTGACCGTCGAACTCCGGGCGGTCGGTCCAGCTCACCCTCTTTTCGGGAATGTACCCCACGTCGCAGAACGTGGAGCTGCCCGGTTCCTCCCTGACGTAGAACCACTTCCTATACCATTCGGTCAAGGAAGTGTTCCATGGACAGTGCAGGTAGTGATTCTTCATTCCATCACGAAGGTTGAGGTATACTCCACCTGCGACCTTGGAGCCTCCAACTGCTCCCTTCTTCCTCAAGCAGAAAAGGTAACGAAAAAGATCGAAGTGCGGCTCTATGCCAACATAGGCCTCGCACAGATGAATAAACGTGGAGATAAGGAGAATTGAGTTCGGGTGCAGATTGCAAATCCCGATCTCATAATACAAAAGAAGACCTTGGAGAAAAGGATGAACCGGAACCCCAAATCCCCTCTTAACGAAATCTTCGAACACGACGATCTCACCGGCCCGAGGGTCGGGGAAGCTTTCTCCTTCCGGCGCTCTCCAGCCGCCAAGCTCTGAGCTGTGCAGGAGTCCCATGTCGACGAGGTCACCGAGGGATTTGGTGGTGCTGCGGGACTTCTTCCACTCCTTGGCCATCAGTTCGGCCCTCTTCTTGGAGTCGCTCTTCGCCATTGGAGGTGAGAAGTGGATTTGGGTTACGAAGATGCAGGTGATCGAAAGAGGCGAGAATGGAAGGCTTGAGGGCAATGGCAGGGTAAGGAGTACAGGCGGAACTGTCAGGCTCTTATAACCCGCAACTCCACCTCTCCCATTTCCTGTATTCTCGGGAAGTGGGCGGGCCATGCGGCGGATGCGGCGTTTCGGTTTACAATGATTATAGACAATTAATGCGGCGGAGTTTTCGTACCAATTGATGGTTTCCTTTTTCTCAAACCACGCAAAGGGCGGCTGCACAGTTGCCAGGCGCAACTTTTCATGCGTCCATCTGACAACCCATCAGGAGGTCTCGTCATGTCAACTTTAACTGAAAAGATCGTTTCAATAAAAAGAAGACAAATATGCCAGAGAGTCAACAATCCGAAGACTGCACCGACCACCGAGCAATTGATGCTCGGGGACTGGTCGCCCAGTCCATCAGCTCGGAACTTCAAAGACTGCACCGACCACCGAGCAATTGATGCTCGGGGACTGGTCGCCCAGTCCATCAGCTCGGAACTTCAAAGACTGCACCGACCACCGAGCAATTGATGCTCGGGGACTGGTCGCCCAGTCCATCAGCTCGGAACTTCAAAGACTACACTGACCACCGAGCACTCGATGCTCGGGGACTGGTCGTACAGTATAGCAACGCAGAATACTAAGCAGCGCACTTGGCGCCTGGGTACTGGTCGTCATACTATTATTTACGTTCCCAACCGCGCTTGGGGACTTGTCCAACGGAACCTACACCGTGCTCGGGGACTGTGCCGACTACCGAGCACTACATGCTAGGGGACTGTACCGACCACCGAGCGTTATATGCTCAGGGATTGGTCGATTAATCTATTCAATTGCAGTCAGACTGGTAAATTCAACTTTTTAGACCTTGCTACAAGGCTCACACTTCGCCTTCCAGCAAGCTCGAGGACTACATCGGTACGATGCATCTGGCGATGCATCTCAGTTTCAGAATTTCTTTGAGGACTTTTCTTTTGACCCTGGCACCACGTGCCTACGTCACCTACTACCAGGCTCAGGGACTAAGTGGGCACACTTCACCTTGCGGTGAATATGCTTGCTTTTTTTTAGGTCCATGCTTTTTAGAAAAGTAAAGTGGGCACACTTCACCAAGAAAGAAATCTTTTTTAATTTAGAGCACCATGCATTCTTCAAACAACCTGCTTCTTCGATGTCAATGTTGATCAACTGTTTTTTGAGTTGGTCAAAATACTGTTGCAACTGTTTGGACGACTTTCCTGCTTATTGAAGACGTCAAGCCTCACTGATCGAAGAAGCTCAAGACGGCGTGTTACATCACAATACATGGTGCTCGGGGACTAGCTGTGGGGGGATAGACCCCTATACCCTTACGGCTAGACTTGGGCCAGGAGGCTTGGCCCATTACGAGACGAGTTCAAGGCTTGATCCGACAGCCTGGAGTTTCGCGCAAGGAAGCAAGATGTGGAGATCAAGCAGGATTCTAGTCGGTTAGAATAGGAATTGATATCGAACTATCTATGACAATTGTAACCGACTAGGATTAGTTTCCAGATCTGTAACCCTGCCCTTCAGACTATATAAGGAGAGGCAAGGGACCCCCCTAGGACATACGATTCTCTCAACACAAATCAATACAACCAGACGCAGGACGTAGGTATTACGCCAACTCGGCGGCCGAACCTGGATAAAAAGCTTGTCCGAGTCTTGCGTCACCATCGAGTTCGTAGTTTGCGCACTGTCTACCGATAAACTACTACCGTGGGTATACCACAAGGTAGACTGCCGACCAGCTTTCGTCGACAGCGACGAAACCACTTTGGATGCACCCGATGGTACTCCTAGGTAAAGAGGCTCAAGTGGAAGCTTAGTTTGGTCTATTTGGAGATCGTGCTAATCTTGATCCAAGATAGGATGCTCGGTATGCATGGAACATACCATATGCTCATAAATCAATTTAGACGCACCCGATGGAACTCCTAGATGATGTGTGTCACATGAAATCTTGCTTCGGTCTATTTGGAGATAGTGTTAGTTTCGATGCAAGATATGTGCACGGTTTGTGCCTAATGCACCATAGGCTAATAAACCATTTTGGTCGCACCCTCTCCTAGGTTAAAGGGCTCAAGTGGAAGCTCTATTTGGTCTGTTTACATATCGTGCCAATCTTGATCTAAGATATGATGCACAGTTTGCGTGGAACGTACCATATGCTCAAAAATCAATTTGGACGCACATGATGGAACTCCTAGATGACAAGTGTCATATGGAATCTCGCTTCGGCCTTTTTGGAGATAGTGTTAGTTTCGATGCAAGATAGGTGCACGGTTTGTGACTAATGCACCATATGCTAAGAAACCATTTTGGATGCACCCGATGGTACTCCTAGGTTAAAGGGCTCAAGTGGAAGCTCGGTTTGGTCTGTGTAACATCCCTGATGTTACAGATACTAAAACTTGATCATGTCATCATAAGCATTGCATAGCATATTTGTTAAGCACATCCTGATGCATTAACTTAAAATAAGTTTAATTTGGTTGAATGTGTTTAGGGAATTAAAGTGTGCTTATGTTGTGAAGTGATGCTTGTGTTGGTTGTCTAATCCTTAGTGATGGAGGGTTCCGAGGAATTGTGGGAGAAAACCCTAATTTTAAATCATAGCTTTTACCCCCTTTTGAGTAATTTAAAAACTATGAAAAATTTGAGGATGAGTTCAACAGAAAAGTTGTAGCTCTTGTCAAGATGTACAACTTTGGTGTTTTGAATTTTTTAAGTTTCAACACAAAATTGAAAGTAATTTTGAAAATACAGATTTCCAAAAAATGTCCCCCTTTCCAATTTGAATCCCCAATTCAAAATCTATTTGGAATCTTGAAAAGTGACCAACATGAAAGTTGTAGAGCTCAAAAAGTTGAACAACTTTCATGTTGAGAATTTTCCAAGTTGTTATGGAAAATCAAAAGTAATTTTGGAAATTCTGATCTGCCCCAATTCAAAAATTTGAATTTCCCCAATTTGGTATTTGAAATTTAAACTGTTTTGTCAAATTTATCTTTTTCCACTTGGAATCAGCTCTGGACACCAAAATAGGTTTTGTAGCTTGTAAAATTTTGCACAACTTTCATTTTAACAGATTTTGGACTTTAGTTCAAAGTTTGGGTGAATTTTGCAAAACAACAAAATGTTTGGATATGGCTCGCTACAGTACTCGAGCAGAGGGGGGATGCACTGCCGCCGGGGCAGAGCTGCTGCGTCCAGCGCCGCCACGTGCCCAGCCACGCCGCTGCTCGCCTGCTTGCGGTCGCGGTGAAGTGGCCGAGCTCCTGGCGTCCTCATCCACTTCTTCCCGTGGCTCGCACCTCACTGCAACCCTCTCTTCTTCCTTTCTCTCAACGCCGGTGAGCTCCCTGCGCCCGCAAAAATTCACCTCGCCCACTCTCTTTCTAAGCCACCAGAGCACCCCAGCAGCTTTGCCAAGGTCTCAGCAACCGTTCGCGCCCCTTGATGCAAGCTCTAACCATCTCTAGCTCCGTCTACGTCCGTTCTTCTTCCACTCCGGCCAAAAACGCCGCCGAGGAGCACCTCAACGTGGCCATGCCACCTCAGGCCTTATCGCAGCAAGCCCTGGTCACCAGAGGGCGCACATAGGCCCAACCATGCTCCAGCACCTCTCCCTTGTCGCCAACAGACGTTCACCGGTCGGAAATCCGGCTTCCCCGTGCGCCTCCTCTGTTTTCAATTCGCGCCAGGGACTTCGAGTTAGAATTCGACACAGGGTAAGGGTCTAACTGCGAAGTTCGTGACTCAGGTGAATAGTGCCATCAGGACCTGTTTGTAGATGGTTTGTTAGAAATTTGGAAATTCATATCTGGAGTTTGGTAGCTCCAATTTTGGTGAACCAAATTTTGTTGTGCTCCTTGAGATGTCTAGTTTTTATTAAAAATATGAAACTGACCATGTTTTGTAGTAAAATAATTAGTTATGATTTATGCCTTTTAATTATGTTTAGAAAGGAGAAATTCATATCTAATTCTGTGTAGCTCCTATGGGCCTGAAATTTTTATGGTGTTCTCATGATGCTATGTGAGTGTTACAGTAAATATTTCATGTTTAGTGTATGATGTATGGTTAAGTTATTAATTTATCTTGTTTAGTGCTTATTAAATGGATTATAATTAAAATACAAATGCATAAATATAAAATATGGTTCCTCTACCTTTATATGAGGTTTTTATATCATATTGATACATAATTTAACTATGTGTTTGTAGAAAATGTCGATTTTCTTATTTATCTTGCTGTTACATGCTTCCTTGTGATGGAAATTTATCTTTTTCATGGAAATTGCTATACTTATCCAAATGGCATGAAATTTATACAGTATACTCTGGAGAACATATATGATCTGCTGTAGTTTTCTCAGAATTTACTGTGTACTTTTGATATATGGTTATTACTTTGTCTATTTATCTAAATAAATTAATAAAGACATGAAAGGTATTTATTTAGGGATGGCCATGATGTTTTCTAGTATCCCTTTGATGTATTTCAACTGTCGGTAAGCTAGGTTTTGCCTAGATTCAAGTTTGGAACACAAATGAAATGTTATTTCTCTGTAGTTCAATTGTTAGTGGTTTCTCGACAGTTTCTGGAGTATTATGAATTGCTCTAGGTAGATAATGTTGGATGTAAAACTTGTCTATAACAAAGTTGTATATAATTCATGTATCTACCTGGTGTTAAATTTTGGTGGCATTTGGCCCTATAGGTTCTGAGTTATGCATGTCTAAATTCAAGTTTCAGAAATGGTTCCTCTCTGTCAAATCCTGGATCAGTTTCTGTAGTTGTGCAATTTCGACCTACTAAACTTGTGAATCATGCTTTGATGATGAAAGATAAATTGTAGAAATTTTCATAAGCTTTCCAAAATGTTATGGATCATGACTTTTAGTGATTTAGAACTCTGGTTATAGATGTTTAAAGCTTAATGTCTGATTCTGTCCAATATCTGGACAGGATTGTTTCTGCATGCTATTTGGCCATTTTATCTATTAAATCAGTTCTCGAAAATAATAACAAGGTTGTAGAAAATTATCTAAGCTTTCCAGAAAGTCTAATATCACCTTTATTGGATGCTTGGATCTCTAATTATGGTTGAATGAAGTTGCATATATGCTGCTGTCCTGGTTATGTGTGCAAATTTGATTTATGTTTGAATATGTATAGAAAAGTTGTGCAGATTCAAAAATAGTGAAAATATTAGGATATGTTCTATGCAGTATGTAGAACACAGAAAAAATGATAGGTTTTATTTTCTAGCTATATATATATGTATGAAAATGGTAGCCTTTATTTAGTAAATAACACTTTCATGAATTTTAATAATTTAGTGATATGTCCAAATATCACCAAAATTGGTGGTATGCCTCTGAATATTATTCCCTGGCTTCACACAAAATTTGGTGGCATTTGGATGATGTTTGAATAAAATATTATCATACCCTTAATTAGTAATTTAGTAATAATTCCAAAATAATTAAGTAATAATTAGCTTAATTTCTCAAATTAGGATTTGAGTGCCTTTGAGATTGGGTGTTGACCTTAGGTCATTAACCTTAATGACCTTTGGCATTTAATTATTGTTTGGTATTAATGCTTAATTACTGTCCTTAATACTTAATTAAGAACTAATTAAGATAAAAAGGATTAATAATTAGTTAATTAAGGATAATTATGAATTAGGAGAAATATTAATTTACTGATGCAACCTCTTGGGTAAAAACACTAAAATGATAAACGACTTTAATTACTGTTTAACCCATCCTTGCATCGAGAAGGAAAGTTGTACGCAACTCGGTCCTTCTTAAATATTTGTCATACGCATATCATGAGCATCCATCATTTTGCGTATAGTGCACGTGACCGAAGGAGCGACCGTTGAACCGAACCCCGAGGTCGGTGCTCCGTTCGAGGAAGTAGAATCCGAGGCTTGGGAAGTCTCCGAGGGTCCCTCTTAGCTCTGCAACCAAGGCAAGCCCCGGATGCATTAACTCCTCCTTGAATGTTTTAAATCTTTTATCACTTATGAATTGAAAATGCTGCATTAGGTAGTTGAAAATTAGGTTAACCTACTTGCTGCATTTACTACCTTGATATTTGTTATCCTGTCCTTGACACCTATTTTATTTTAAAAATTGCGTAGTGATGCTTAGCCCTGCTACTAGATAGGTTTTCAAACAAGAAAGTTTGAAGGGTTGTTGTGGAATACACTTATGGTCAATGATGTTTCAACTTGAGACCGGTCGGTGGACTTGCTTTAAGAATGGAGTCTTAAAGTAGTGTCTCCAACTGTGTCGATTAAGGACCGTTCCATTGGTGGCCTGCTGGGTTGAGAACTTATAGTACTAGCCACTTGCCCTCGGTAAGCCCGGTCTTGTGATCCCTCGACGCGAACAGCTACTCGCGCACTGGGCGTGGAGCGATGGCGAGAGTAGCGTGTACCCACCTTACGGATCTAAGATGAACGGGAAACATCTAGATCGGCTGTAGGATGGTGGGGTACTGAGCTCTCGGGTGCCGCGAACCTGGTCAAATTTGGGGAGAGCTCGATTTGGGTTGATATATGCAAGATTTGGTTCTACATATGTCGGGTGGTTAGGAACTCCAGCTGGATTGCTAAGCGGTTCGAATCGTCGTTGCTCTCCGATTGGGAGACTCAATCCACTGACCCTCATCGTAGTTAAATATGCAACTAAGTGGTAAAATGAGAAAGGGGGAAATGTCTCATGAGGTTCGGATCCCAATTCCTGGACTCAGAGTGACATGAAGCTATGGCCGTTGGATAGATAATACTTTGATTAAGGACTAGGAACTTACAGACTTGTCTGCGAGAAGCAACTAGATAGACTGTCCTCAAACTCCTCGGCCTCTTGAGGAGAGGAATTCGTGGGTAAAACTTGAAAGTAAGGATGCACTATTAGTAAGCTTTTTAGCAAAACATTTTGGCTCCTTGCTCAGCCACTCCTTGTCTACCCTAAGCCTGCATTCCTAAGTTCTCCTATTTTTCCGCCGGGTAAGTCTTGTTGAGTACTCCAGTACTCAGGGTTTTATAACCCCTGTTGCAGGTGCTGACTTATGCTGCTAATGGAGGTCATGTCGGTGGGCGTGACATGATTTATCCACCTCTTCTACCTTAGAAGCTTCACCTAAGATGCTTCCGCTACTCTACACACCTTTTGGAAATTTAGTTGTTTATATTCCATCATATGTTGTAAGTTGAGTTATAAATCTTCCGCACTCCGATGTAAGTTATTTTTGTAACAAATGTTGTAATGTTGTGGTAACTCCATGTTGATCCTGTATGAGTTAAAATGTGGATGATTCGGGGTCCTCCGAGGGCACCCGACAGACTACCCAAGTTATATGACTCTCATGTGCAGTAGTCAGAGGTCTTAGGGACAATGTCAAGTGCATGTGGGCCATATAATTAGGGTGGTTCTGCCACAGTCTGTTTAGATATAGTGCTAATCTCGATCCAAGATAGGATGCACAGTTTGCATGGAACGTACCATATCCTCGAAAATCAATTTGGACGCACCCGATGGAACTCCTAGATGACGTGTGTCATATGAAATCTGGCTTCGCTCTGTTTGGGAATAGTGTTAGTTTCAATGCAAGATAGGTGCACGGTTTGTGCCTAATGGACCATAGGCTAAGAAACCATTTTGGACGCACCTGATGGTACTCCAAGGTTAAAGGGCTCAAGTGGAAGCTCGGTTTGGTCTGTTTGGAGATAGTGCTAATCTTGATGAAAAATAGGTGCATAGTTTGCGTGGAACATACCATATGCTTAAAAATCAATTTGGACATACTCAATGGAATTCCTAGATGACGTGTGTCATATGGAATCTCGCATCGGTCCATTTGAAGATAGTGCTAGTTCTGGTGCAAGATAGGTGCACGGTTTGTGCCTAATGCACCATAGGCTAAGAAACCATTTTGGACAAATCTAATGGTACTCCTAGGTGAAGGGGCTTAAATGGAAGCTCAGTTTGGTCTGTTTGGAGATATTGCTAATCTTGATGCAAGATTGGTGCATGGTTTGCACGGAACGTACCATATGCACGGAACGTACCATATGCTCAGTAATCAATTTGGAAACACCTGATGGAAGTCCTAGTTGACATGTGTCATGTGGAATCTCGTTTTGGTCTATTTGGATACAGTGTTAGTTTTGGTGCAAGATAGGTGCACAGTTTGCAACCAATACACCAGAGTCTAAGAAACCATTTTGGATGCATATGTTGGTACTCCATGGTGAAGAGGCTCAAGAGGAAGTAGTGCTAATCTTGATGCAAGATAGGTGCATGGTTTGCATGGAACATATCATATGCTCGGAAATCAATTTGGACGCACCTAATGGAACTCCTAGATGACATGTGTCATATGAAATCTTGCTTCGGTCCGTTTTGAGACACTGTTAGTTTTGGTGCCAGATAGTTGCATGGTTTGTGCCTAATGCACCATAGGCTAAGAAACCATTTTGGACACACCCGATGATACTCCTAGGTAAAGGGGCTCAAGTGTAAGCTCGGTCCAGTCTGTTTGGAGATAGTGCTAATCTTGATGCAAGATAGGTGCACGGTTTGCATGGAACGTACCATATGCTCGAAAATCAATTTGGATGCACCCGATGGAACTCCTAGATGATGTGTGTCATATGAACTCTTGCTTGGGTCCATTTGGAGATATTTCTAGTTTCGGTGCAAGATAGGTGCATGGTTTGCGCCTAATACACCATAGGCTAAGAAACCATTTTGAACGCACCCGATGGTACTCCTAAGTTAAAGGGCTCAAGTGAAAGCTCAGTTTGGTCAGTTTGGAGATAGTGCTAATCTTGATGCAAGATAGGTGCACAGTTTGCGTGGAACGTACCATAGGCTCAGAAACTAATTTGGACGCACCCGATGGAACTTCTAGATGACGTGTGTCATATGTAATCTCGCTCCGGTCGATTTGGAGATAGTGTTAGTTTAGTGCAAGATAGGTGCACGGTTTGCGCCTAATGCACCATAGTCTAAGAAACCATTTTGGATGCACATGTTGGTACTCCATGGTGAAGATGCTCAAGTGGAAGTAGTGCTAATTTTGATGCAAGATAGGTGCATGGTTTGCATGGAACATATCATATGCTCGAAAATCAATTTGGACGCACCTAATGGAACTCCTAGATGACATGTGTCATATGGAATCTTGGTTCGATCCGTTTTGAGACACTGTTAGTTTTGGTGCAAGATAGGTTCATGGTTTGTGCATAATGCACCATAGGCTAAGAAACCATTTTGGACACACACGATGATACTCCTAGGTAAAGGGGCTCAAGTGTAAGCTCGGTCCAGTCTGTTTGGAGATAGTGCTAATCTTGATGCAAGATAGGAGCACGGTTTGCATGGAACGTACCATATGGTCGGAAATCAATTTGGATGCACCTGATGGAACTCCTAGATGACGTGTGTCATATGAAATCTTGCTTCGGTCCATTTGGAGATAGTTCTAGTTCCGGTGCAAGATAGGTGCACGGTTTGCGCCTAATACACCATAGGCTAAGAAACCAGTTTGGACGCACCCGATGGTACTCCTAGGTTAAAGGGCTCAAGTGAAAGCTCAGTTTGGTCAGTTTGGAGATAGTGCTAATCTTGATGCAAGTTAGGTGTACAGTTTGCGTGGAACGTACCATATGCTTAGAAACTGATTTGCATGCACACGATGGAACTTCTAGATGACGTGTGTCATATGTATTCTCTCTCTGGTCCATTTGGAGATAGTGTTAGTTTAGTGCAAGATAGGTGCACGGTTTGTGCCTAATGCACCATAGGCTAAGAAACCATTTTAGACACACCCAATGGTACTCCTAGGTGAAGGGGCTCAAATGGATGCTCAGTTTGTTCTGTTTGGAGATAGTGCTAATATTGATGCAAGATAGTTGCATGGTTTGCATGGAAGATACCATATGCTTGGAAACCAATTTGGGCTCACCCGATGGAACTCCTAGATGACGTGTGTCATATAGAACCTCGAATTGGTCTGTTTGGAGAGAGTGTTAGTTTCAGTGCAAGATAGGTGCACGATATGTGCCTAATACACCATAGACGACGAAACCACTTTGGATGCACCAGATGGTACTCCTAGGTAAAGAGGCTCAAGTGGAAGCCTAGTTTGGTCTATTTGGAGATCGTGCTAATCTTGATCCAAGATAGAATGCTCGGTATGCATGGAACATACCATATGCTCATAAATCAATTTAGACGCACCCAATGGAACTCCTAGATGATGCGTGTCATATGAAATCTTGCTTCGGTCTATTTGGAGATAGTGTTAGTTTTGATGCAAGATATGTGCATGGTTTGTGTCTAATGCACCATAGGCTAAGAAACCATTTTGGTCGCACCCAATGGTACTCCTAGGTTAAAGGGCTCAAGTGGAAGCTCTATTTGGTCTGTTTACATATCGTGCCAATCTTGATCTAAGATAGGATGCACAGTTTGCGTGGAACGTACCATATGCTCAAAAATCAATTTGGACGCACATGATGGAACTCCTAGATGACAAATGTCATATGGAATCTCGCTTCGGTCTATTTGGAGATAGTGTTAGTTTCGATGCAAGATAGGTGCATGGTTTGTGCCCAATGCACCATATGCTAGGAAACCATTTTGGATGCACCCAATGGTACTCCTAGGTTAAAGGGCTCAAGTGAAAGCTCAGTTTGGTCTGTTCGGAGATAGTGTTAATCTTCATGAAAGATAGGTGCACAGTTTGCGTGGAACGTACCATATGCTCGAAAATCAATTTGGATATACTCGATGAAACTCCTAGATGACATGTGTCATATGAAATCTCGCTTCAGTCTGTTTGGAGATAGTGTTAGTTTTGGTGCAAGATAGGTGCACAGTTTGTGCCTAATGCACCATAGGCTAAGAAACCATTTTGGACACACCCAATGGTACTCCTAGGTGAAGGGCCTCAAATGGAAGCTCAATTTGGTCTATTTGGAGATAGTGCTAATCTTGATGCAAGATAGGTGCATGGTTTGCATGGAACATACCATATGCTCGGAAATCAATTTGGATTCACCCGATGGAACTCCTAGATGACGTGTGTCATATGGAATCTTGCATCGGTCTGTTTGGAGAGGGTGTTAGTTTCGGTGCAGGATAGGTGCACGATTTGTGCCTAGTGCACCATGGTTGAGGAAACCACTATGGACACACCCAATGGTACTCCTAGGTAAAGGGGCTCAAGTGGAAGCTTGGTTTGGTATGTTTGGAGATCATGCTATTCTTGATCCAAGATAGGATGCACGGTTTGTATGGAACATACCATATGCTTAGAAACCAATTTGGACGCATGTTGGGTATTTTAAACGCAAACAGAAAAATCCGCAAGCGCACGGATACCAATGTAGCCTTCACCCGGGAGTATTCCAGAGTATCGATTTTCCACAGAGAACGTGAGTGTACTAATTAAGATCCAAGATCGCCCAAGGATAACTATATAATTATTTTTGGTGGGAAGAGAGGAAGTTTCCTGAGAGTTCTCTAGTTGATCTAAGAATCAAGAATTACTTCAAGATTATCTATATCGGGACGTCAGAGCACAAACCACAGAAAGAGATGAGAAGGGGGCTAGGAAGGTCTGACTACGGTCCTACAAACACCGACCCGAACATGGTGGAATACGTCGACCGTTAGGGCTGTCACTACCCTAAGGCTACCACAAGAATCCGCAGGATTGGGTGCAATTCCAGGTAATTGCAAGACTAAACACCACGTCTAATCTATTAATTACTACTCTAATGTTTCAAAGATTAGAGCACTTGATCCAAGCGGGAATCCAATAAATAACTTGAATGTAAATAAAAGTAATTAGAGAACTCAGGAGTTATGAATTGAAGAACCTGGAGAACGATGAAGAACGAACCAGATGCTGCAAAAGTACAATGTTGAGGAAGATCCGACAGATCCGGCTCCTCCTCCGCTCTCCTCTTCTCTCTCCCTATTTTCTAGATTACAACTAGAACTAACTAGAACTAGAACTAGAGGAACTAGAACTAGAACTAGATGAACTAGAACTAGATCTAGATGAACTAGAGGTAGAACTAGAAGAACTAGAGGGATCCTCTCTACTTGGAGGAAGAATTGAAACCCTAACTTTGATTCTATAGAAGAGGTATGATCTCCAGGGGCCAGGGGGGTCTGGTTTCATAGTCCCTTCAAGTGAATCTGGGCCGTTGGATCAAACCGACATTGATTGAACGGTTATTGTTGATCCTTTAGGTCGGTGGAGCAATATCCCGAAAGAGAGTCCTGATTGGACTCTGGCTGAGGGCGGGCGCCCAGGAAAGGAGGGCGGGCGCCCTGTCCCTGTGTCCTCTCGGCCTCCGCTTCGGTCCCGTGGCTTCTGGAGTCTTCTAGATGATAGAAAATTGCATGGCACGTTAATATCTCTATGTAAACCTGACGTGTGGGCCTTTCTTTTATATTTCCTGATAACCCCCTGCAGAAATACACAAACACCAAAACTTGTGGAATTCTGTCAGATAAAACCCTAAGTCTAGGTGTTGGTTGCATTTGGATCCTTTTCCATTATTAGTTGATGGTTAAATATGAGCATTAAGGACCGTCAACAAGCTCCCCAAGCTTAACCTTTGCTCGTCCCTGAGCAAAGATGAACTCAAGAGTTTCTGCAGTGGTTTCATAACTTAAAGATACACATGCGTTTAAACAAGATCTCATCTCTAGTTAGAGTAAACTGTTAAGACTTAAAACTTACTCATTTACCTTTCACCATGGGACTTGTAACCGTCACTTCTGTCTTGAGTAGTTAAAAGATAGAACGGTCTAGTCAAGTGCCATGTCTCTTGTTCTTCGATTAACTATAGCTCTAGAGTTTTTGCAGATTTTCAAATAAAACTCAGAGTTTCCTTGTATGACTCTCTCTAGTCTCTCATTTGTGGTATTTCTGGATCCTTACCAAGGCATTAATGGTGTATGCCTTCTCTCAAAGTATGTGGTATTTTTGGTATAAGGCATAGTGGCATTGCCTTCTCTCTCACCCTACTCTAATAAGGCTTTTGATATCTGGAGCTCATAGGTGGGAGACAGCTAATACATACTTACAAGACATTTATTGCATAGTCAAACCATGGATCTAGAAGAACAAGTCAATAAGTCAAATCAAGATGTGCATGTGTGGCGAATGAATGGTGTATGGTGATGATGGTGATAACAATGGTGAAAGTCTAATTCTACTTTTGCTCTTTTGAGGGGATACATACCTTTCTTGCTCTTTTGAAACTTTTTGAGGAGGGTGAGATGCTCTGTATTTTCTTTTTCTTTTCTCTCAGGTGGGTATCTTGCACCCCTAATTCTACTGTCGGACACTTGTCCATTTTTACCTCTCGTCTCACTTTTTTTTTTTTCTTTCGAGGTTCCGGGCACTTGCCCCTTTTTATTTCCACGTATTCTTCTTTTTTTTCTTTTTTTTTCTTTAGAGCACTCATCTCATGAGATAATATAGCAAGTGGTAGTAACAAGATAACTTGAGCATTTATTTCACAAGAAAAAATAGAAATATTTTTGGCTATTCTCTCCCGGATTAGGACTAGAATATTTTTGGGTGGTTTTGGAGATGGAAATGGGTATATGTGGATGGTACTTCCAGAGTAGAAGTAGCATGTATGAGTGAACGTGCAAGTGAATCTTGACTTAACCACATGACAAGCTCCTAAGGGTCTACACAGCTTGACCACACTCAATGCTCATAAGCAGTAAAGTAAGTGTGTGGCTCAAAGTCTAGCAAGCATGTATATATGGCTGTGGTAGCAATTTAAACTCTCATCATACAGGAACTCATCATGTAATATTTTAAAGATTTTCAAAGATAAAATTCTCCAGAATTCTAGCATCTCTAGGAAGAGATAAACAGCAGCTCAACCTTCCCATATCATATCCGTTAACGACTTAGACTTCAGATCAAGTACTCTTCCCACAAGTTTAGGTTCAGAGCAAATCTTAATTTATAACCGTCATGCCTAAACTTGAGAGAGATTTCAATTTTTAGAACTAATCATGGCAGAGCAACTATTCATTATTTCTATGTGAGAGCTTATCATGAGGGTTCATAGCAAACCTTATTTATTTATTTATTTAGCAAACTAAGCAAAGATATATATAAGCACAAAATCTTTATTTGGGTTTTTATGATTATGAATCTTTTTATTATTTGAGTAAAGTATAAACGTGAGTAGAAACACTTAGCTGGATAAATGGGGGTGCTCTCCCCCAAGCTTGATTTTGACGAAGTTTCTTCTGATGTAGCTAGCAGGTGGCGGAGGTGTATTTGAATGTCAGCAGCATTCTGACAGTGATTAGGATGTCCTCCGTCAGCTAGTCTTCTTTGATCCTTGAATTCTGTGGAGCTCAAATAGACAACAAAGCTTTGTGGAACTGGTTAAGTGTTAGCATAAATACCTAGCCTTTATTATGTTGAGCCTCCTCAATAAATGTTACTCTCTTTGGTAGGATCATAAATCTATTTTTATAATTTTATTTTTATAGGACAGAAATATATTTATTTTATTTTTATGCCACCACAGTGAATGTACTTATGGGTTTTATGCCATGAGCATACTCACATGGGGCTTATTTAACATTTTTATTTTCTTTTCAAGATGATATGAACCTTATTAACTAAGCAAACTATTTTAAAATAATTGAAAGGAAAAAGATAACTACCAAATTTACCTCTTGGCAAGGCGTTCGGTGCTTTTAAGTCCTCCGAACGGGACTCTCCGTTTTCTCAGTCGTCCTGGGATTCGCTGGGTGGCGTAGTCAGTGGTTCCGGCGGCACTTCTTCTTCGTGTAAAACTATCTTCTTTCTCCACACCTAACTCGGTGCTACGGTCTCCTGAGGACAGTTCTGTTCAAGCTGTATGTCTTTAGACATTACTATTTCTTCTTCATAGTCTGCTCATCCGTCCTTGATGATTTTGCCTCCTCTGGTTGCGGTTGCATCGTCGTCTTCTTGTCCTGACCTGCTTAGAGTCTTTAACTATATAGTTAGGGTCAGTAAAATAGCGGCGTACCTTCTCAGAGGGGAAGTTCATGTGGACTTCTCCGGTTCCAATGTAGATGATTATTTTAACGGTGCTGAGGAACTGTCTCCCAAGGATGATGGGTGGATCGTGCTCATCTTTTCCCATGTCAATAACCATTCAGAATGTCTGATCTGCCATCTGAAGCTGAATGTATGTCGGTTTTAGGGGCATGGTTCTGAATATGAGCTGATAGGTGAGTAGCGGCCATTATGTTGACGCCTGACCCAATGTCGCAAAGCATCTTGTGGAAGTTGTATCCATCAATGGAGTACTGGATGCTTGGCATACTTGGGTCGTCCTTTTTGGTTAGGAATGGTGACTTAAGTCGACGATCTTGACCTCCTTGAACTGTAGTGACCATCTTAGCTGACTTGGTCCACATTTGCTTCTTCCTGTTCCTCCTGTTGGTCCTCTTCCTTGGTTCATGTCGGGATTGCTCTGAGATTTGTATAGCTTGTTCTTGAAGGAAAACGTCTCCGTCCTTCCCTTGATGTAGAAACTGATCTTGGCAGCACTAGCGTAGATGACAGCTCCCGAGGTGTTCAGCAATGGCCTCCCTAGGATGATGGGTGCCCTCTCATCAGCATCAGTCTCTATCACCACGAAGTCTGCTGGAGCGTATAAGGTACCAACTCGGACGTAAAGGTTCTTCAATATTCCCTTTGGGAAACTTAGTGTGTGATCTGCAAGCCTGAGCATAATGTCGATGCTGGAGCCAAAGTCGCAGAGTGCTTCTGGGAAGTCCACCATGCCGATAGAGATCGGGATGACGGGGCGTCCTGGATTGTCTCTCTTGACCGGCAGAAGGTTAGTAATTACTTCCACAACGGGGTTACTCCAGTAGTTACGTCCTCAAGCATCTCAAGGCAGTGATTGTCTGAGTGTCCAGTATCTCCAGTGTGTTTGTGCTCGTAGATCTAGGTTATTCGCTTGGTGGAGTCTAGGAGTTGTAAAAGTCCTTCATATTTTGCTCGAAGTGTACCTGCTCATAGAGACAAGGGAAAGATCAAGTGCATGGGCCCTGTAGGTGGAAAACACCAACAGAACCAAAAGTGTATTTGTTCTCTCTAACCTTAAGCATAGTGAGCAAGACAAAGTTGATGGATAATAAGACCATGAGTGTAACATTTAAAACATTTGTCAGATCAGATCACTCAACCTTATGGAAAGATAATCTATCTAAGTAAATGGTTTTTTTTCTTTACATGACTATCATTTTCCAAAGATTGAGTGTGCAACATTTTAGCTCATATGATTAGGATTGTAGGATCACAAAGGTGGAAAGACTAAACATGTTGAATCGATTGGGTTGATTAATCTAAAGTTGTAAATCATACATGTTTGTCTGTTTATTCATGTGAACACTAGAACCAAGGAGAAACTTATAAAAGTGATAGTCAAGTACCTTAAGATGTTACCTTACTCGAAGAGTGATGGTACAATATCACCTTGTGGAAGCTTTCCTTTCTTAGCGGTTGTGCATCATGTTTGTGGCACCCTCCATAGATCATCTCTTGTGAGCTATGCCTTCCTTGTGTAAATTGTTAAACTTCATGTGCCTCTCTCTTTGTCTCCAACGTGAGTTTATCTCAGGACTTCCCAGGTCGATATTAAAAGTTTTCCTGTAGGGGTTAGTCCAACAAAATATCCAATATCTACTATAGCATACTATCGGCTCAAAAATCAACCTAGACACCATGTCTAATTTGATTTAGGAGGGTATTTTAACCTAAGCACCATGCTTAATCTAAAATCCCTTGGAAGTAAGATCATCATTCCTAGCTAAGCACCATGCTTAATTAAGAGATAAATGGAACTACTCCAAACCTAGACATATACTAAAGCAAATAAAGGTGGCATGAGAGCATTTACAGAGATCTACTCAAGTGGAGATGAAGTAGTGTGATTAGTATTTAACAAATTGAGCATGTCTCAAAGGTAAGGATAACCAACATAGCAACATGGCAAAGGATGTTTTTATGTAAAGTACTCCCCCAAGCTTGAATTTTGCAAAATTCAAGTTTGGATAAATTTAATTCAATGTTGTATGATGATTGGTTGTACATACCTTGTGCTTGTCATTCATCCGATCTTCTTGCTCCAATCCTGGAAAGGTTAGTGACAAGAATACCGAAGGAATTTTTCTACAATTATCCTTATATGCTCGATACACAAGGTAATGTTGCAAATAATTAAAAGCTCATGTTACGATCTGATCAGTGCTTATTTTAGAACACTAAGCTTGTCCTTGGGAAACCATCAATTTATGTCGGCGAAGTGGTTTCCCCTCCAACGCTGACCTATATCAAGATCAACTCAACGAGATCTGTAATATTTCTTATAGACATATGCATCGACAACCGCCCTGAAAGCTTGTTGGGTTGGAGATCTCGAATGTGGTGATGTTGGAGAGACCAATGGATTGTGAAGATGTTGCATATGAGCATGGAGTAAATGAAGTGGCTATGAAATAAATTCCATGCTCATTAATGCTTAGAGTGAAATCCATGTGGTATGGTGAAAATGATAAGGTGAGTATGGTGAAAAAGGAAAAGAAAAAGGATACACGGACGACTTGGTTCGAAACTAGCACAGCTACCGTTCCCCGGCAACGGCGCCAGAAAGCTTGTTGGGTATTTTAAACGGAAACAGAAAAATCCGCAAGCGCACGGATACCGATGTAGCCTTCACCCGGGAGTATTCCAGAGTATCGATTTTCCACAGAGAACGTGAGTGTACTAATTAAGATCCAAGATCGCCCAAGGATAACTATATAATTATTTTTGGTGGGAAGAGAGGAAGTTTCCTGAGAGTTCTCTAGTTGATCTAAGAATCAAGAATTACTTCAAGATTATCTATATCGTTACATCAGAGCACTAACCACAGAAAGAGATGAGAAGGGGGCTAGGAAGGTCTGACTACGGTCCTACAAACACCGACCCGAACGTGGTGGAATACGTCGACCGTTAGGGCTGTCACTACCCTAAGGCTACCACAACAATCCGCAGGATTGGGTGCAATTCCAGATAATTGCAAGACTAAACACCACGTCTAATCTATTAATTACTACTCTAATGTTTCAAAGATTAGAGCACTTGATGCAAGCAGGAATCCAATAAATAACTTGAATGTAAATAAAAGTAATTAGAGAACTCAAGAGTTATGAATTGAAGAACCTGGAGAACGATGAAGAACGAACCAGATGCTGCAAAAGTACAATGTTGAGGAAGATCCGACAGATCCGGCTCCTCCTCCGCTCTCCTCTTCTCTCTCCCTATTTTCTAGATTACAACTAGAACTAACTAGAACTAGAACTAGAGGAACTAGAACTAGAACTAGATGAACTAGAACTAGATCTAGATGAACTAGAGGTAGAACTAGAAGAACTAGAGGGATCCTCTCTACTTGGAGGAAGAATTGAAACCCTAACTTTGATTCTGTAGAAGAGGTATGATCTCCAGGGGCCAGGGGGGTCTGGTTTTATAGTCCCTTCAAGTGAATCTGGGCCGTTGGATCAAACCGACATTGATTGAACGGTTATTGTTGATCCTTTAGGTCGGTGGAGCAATATCCCGAAAGAGAGTCCTGATTGGACTCTGGCTGAGGGCGGGCGCCCAGGAAAGGAGGGCGGGCGCCCTGTCCCTGTGTCCTCTCGGCCTCCGCTTCGGTCCCGTGGCTTCTGGAGTCTTCTAGATGATAGAAAATTGCATGGCACGTTAATATCTCTATGTAAACCTGACGTGTGGGCCTTTCTTTTATATTTCCTGATAACCCCCTGCAGAAATACACAAACACCAAAACTTGTGGAATTCTGTCAGATAAAACCCTAAGTCTAGGTGTTGGTTGCATTTGGATCCTTTTCCATTATTAGTTGATGGTTAAATATGAGCATTAAGGACCGTCAACAACGCACCCGACAGAACTCCTAGATAATGTGTGTCATAAGAAATCTCGCTTCGGTCTATTTGGAGATAGTATTAGTTTCAATGCAAGATATGTGCACGGTTTGTGCCTAATGTACCATAGGCTAAGAAATCATTTTTGGTCACACCCGATGGTACTCCTAGTTTAAAGGGCTCAAGTGGAAGCTCTGTTTGGTCTGTTCGGAGATAGTGTTAATCTTGATGCTAGATAGGTGCATAGTTTGCGTGGAACATACCATATGCTCAGAAATCAATTTGGACACACCCGGGAAATCAATTTGGACGCACCTGATGGAACTCCAAGATGACACGGGTCATATGGAATCTCGCTTCTTTCTGTTTGGAGACAGTGTTAGTTTTGGTGCAAGATAGCTGCACAGTTTGCACCCAATGCACTATAGTCTAAGAAACCATTTTGGACGCACCAATTGGTACTCCAAGGTGAAGAGGCTCAAGTGGAAGCTTGGTTCGGTCTATTTAGAGATAGTGCTAAACATGATGCAAGATAGGTGCAGAGTTTGCATGGAATGTATCATATGCTCGGAAATCAATTTGGATTCACCCGATGGAACTCCTAGATTACGTGTGTCATATAGAATCTTGCTTCGGTCTATTTGGAGAGTGTGTTAGTTTCGGTGCAAGATAGGTGCACGATTTGTGCCTAGTGCACCATGGGTGACGAAACCACTATGGACACACCGAATGGTACTCCTAGGTAAAGGGGCTCAAGTGGAATCTTGGTTTGGTCTGTTTGGAGATCGTGCTATTCTTGATCCAAGATAGGACTTACGGTTTGCATAGAACATACCATATGCTTAGAAATCAATTTGGGCACACCCGATATAACTCCTAGATAATGTGTGTCATAAGAAATCTCGCTTCGGTCTGTTTGGAGATAGTGTTAGTTTCGATGCAAGATATGTGCACGGTTTGTGCCTAATGTGCCATAGGCTAAGAAATCATTTTTGGTCACACCCGATGGTACTCCTAGTTTAAAGGGCTCAAGTGGAAGCTCTGTTTGGTCTGTTCGGAGATAGTGTTAATCTTGATGCTAGATAGGTGCATAGTTTGCGTGGAACGTACCACATGCTCGGAAATCAATTTGGACACACCCGGGAAATCAATTTGGACGCACCTAATGGAACTCCAAGATGACACGGGTCATATGGAATCTCGCTTAGTTCTGTTTGGAGACAGTGTTAATTTTGGTGCAAGATAGGTGCACAGTTTGCACCTAATGCACTATAGTCTAAGAAACCATTTTGGACGCACAAATTGGTACTCCAAGGTGAAGAGGCTCAAGTGGAAGCTTGGTTCGATCTGTTTAGAGAAAGTGCTAAACATGATGCAAGATAGGTGCACAGCATGCATGGAATGTATCATATGCTCGAAAATCAATTTGGACGCACCCGATGGAACTGCTAGATGACATATATCATATGCAATCTTGTTTCAGTCTATTTGAAGATAGTGTTAGTTTTAGAGTAAGATAGCTGCCCAGTTTGCACCTAATGAACTATAGTGTGTTAGGCGCAAACTGGGCACCCATCTTGCACTGAAACTAACACTATCTCCAAACAGACCGAATCGAGATTCCATGACACATGTCATCTAGGAGTTCCATCGGGTGCGTCTAAATTGATTTCCGAGCATATGATACATTCCATGCAAACCATACACCTATCTTGCATCAAGCTAAGTGTAACACCCCAGGTGTTTGTCTTGCAATTTGACACTTACATTTCATGACCATAAGGATCATTTGTTCATATATGATAGTATGAAACATACTTTGATGTCATCACAAGTGAATGCTTGATGATCTTGCATAATAGAGCTTGTGGGTGTTGATGGTGCTTCTTTCACATGTATCACCTCCATCTCTACCTAGGTTGATCACTCAAAAAGTTTCATGAAGTTTGGATTCAAAAGGTCAAATGAAAGGATAAGTTACATGCTTGTTGGAATGACCTTATTAAGTGAACGGAACCTTGGGTTACTAACCTAATCTTGCAATCTTGACCAACTGACTCTAGATGAACTCTACAACAAAAGTCATGAAGGGTTCATGTTAAGCTTGTGCCAAGAAAATGCTTCAATTGCTCTAAAACCCTAGTTTGAGCTTTATCATGTTGCTACATTGACCAAAGTGAAAGTTTGACTTTGGTACCAGTTATGTGGTTTGACCTTAAATAAAGGTTGTAGTTTTGCTTCTGTAGAACAAACTTTATTTAAAGGTCAAGAGCTAGTTTGGTACCTATCCTAGTCAAATTAAGCTCACAAGATTCAAATGCAGTGTTGTTTTGGTTTCGGGTGTCCTAATTTGGCCAAGTCATCAGTGTTTCAGTTTCGGGTGTCCTAATTGGGAGCTTTGTAGGTTCCTAACCAAGCTGAAACAGTTTTTGAGCCTTTAACAAAAGTTGTAGCTCAGTTCATATTCTACAAACTTTGTTTAGGGCCTCATATCTGAATCATCATCTAAGCATGTCAAATAATGGTCACAAGATTGAATCTGCTATAATTTCCAGCACTTCGAATTTCTAAGTCTGGGATTGCAGTTCATCACGTTGGCATTCCGCGTTCTCCAAATTTTGTTCAACAACGTGCTTGGGTCCCAATATAAAAGTTGGAGTATATATTGTGGCCAAGAGCATACCAAAAGATGACACCAGTTGGACTTCGTTTTGGTCATCAATTTTGAGTTTTGCTAATCTTTATCAATTCATTGACACTCAAGGATTGACATCATATTATCTCTTAATCCGTTACTCTAATGGCTTTGCACTCTGAATCAAATTTGGAGAGCAGGCCGAGCTTGGAAAACTTCGTTTTTGGCCCATGTCCAAATTCGGCCCAGAAATGGTCCAAATTCTCATCCCACTCTGTATACTCCAACGCGCGCCACGTGTTCGGTGAAATGTCGCCGTGGCGACCATGCGGAGCAGCAGCGCATCACCCTTCCTACCGCGTGTCCAAGTGCCCTCGCCCCTCCAAATGTGGACGTCGAGGTCCACTCGCCCCTCTGCTCACTCCCAGACGCTCTCTCGGCCTTCTCCCGCGTCTTAACGCCGGCGAACGGCCGCACCCCGCCATGGGCGTCGCGGAGCTCCATGGCTGCCGCTGTTCCTTCTCATCCAAGCGCTCCCACGCTCAGCCAGCACCACCACCGCCTCCGCCTCTTCCTCCTCTACAACCAGCGCCCCTCGGCCGAGGTGGAAGACCGCCGGAGTGCCACCACCACTGACCGCCGCCGTCGCCGTCGACATGTGTGCGTGGCCAGGGAGCCACGGGCCACCTTTGGCCGAGCCGTGGCCACCTACGGGTGCAGCTCAGTGCCCTGATGCTTCCCCACCCCTCCATCGCCGCCGACGAGGCTCCGACCGGCCGGAACAAGAAGCTCCGGCGAGCTCCTCTGTTTTCCTCGCGACCAAGGACCTCGGCGTTGAATTCGACAAAATCCAGGGGGTTTTCTGCAGAACTCATGACTCAGATGAATAGTGCTTCGAGGACCTATTTGTTTTGAAGAAATGCTGGAACTTTGAAAATCCATATAAAATCATAGAAAAATCGTAAATTAGCAAATGTAGACTTTTTGGAATCCTTATAAAATTCTCTATGCAGTAGATCTATAATATGCCATGTTTTAGTTTAAAGTTTTAGCTGTAGAAAATGATTTATGCAGCTAGATTTTTAACACTAGTTGAGTTTGTCTTTTTTATAACTGTTTCTGTGTAGATCCAATTGAAGTGAAACTTTTGTGGCATGCTATTCTTTTGATGCTTGATGCATGGTAAATGTTTCATGATTTTTGGTTGCAGTGTGGTTGAGTTATTGATTTAACTTGCATAGGGCTTGATAAATGGTTTATAATTATAAATAAAAATGTGAAAATGGAAAATGTTGTTCCAATATAATTCTATGATATTTTTGTATCATGATAATATATAATATGGTCATGTGTTTGAAGAAAATATGATTTGTGCATTTATCTTGCTCTCACATGGTTAATTGCAATAGCAATTTATCTTTTTCATAGATGTTGCTATGCTTATTCAAATGCAGTAAAATTGATACAGTAGTCTATTGATGTTATTCAGAGGCTACTGTAATTTTTGTAGAATTTACTGTGTAATTTTGGTATATGTTCTTTATTTCACCTTATTATCCAAATAAATTAAGAAAGGCATTAAATAAATTTATTTGGTAATGACCACTATGTTTTCTGGTGTTCTTTAGATATGTGCAAACTGTTGGTAACAATGGTTTTGCTCAAATGCATGTTTCAAACATAAGTTAGTAATTAATTGTTTGCAATTGTTGTCTCTGGACAGTTTCTGGGACTGTTTGGATTACAGTATGTAAATGATGTCTTCTGGGAATCTTATTTATATCAAAGTTGTAGATAATTCATTTATCTAGATTCTGTTAAAATTTGGTAGTATGTGGTTATGTGGTTTTTGAGTTATGTCTGTTCAAAGTTTGATTCTAGAAATGGCTGCTCTGTGTTTGTCAGGGACAGATTCTGGAACTTTATAATTTCGACCAGCTTAAGTTGAGAATCATGCTTTGATGTCTAAATATCAAATGTAGATAATTTCCTAAGCTTTCTAGAATGTCTTAATTCATGTCTTTTGGAGTTGTGTAACTCTAGTTATGATTTATTTTCTCAGCTGCTGTTCACAGTCCTAAAAATGGTAGATTCCTTGTATTGCTGTGGCTTGGTATATTGCTATGTATGACTCATGTCTTTGATAATGGCCAAATTATTACACCTGAGATCTTGTGAAACATGTATGCCATGCCTGATATACTTGGTTGCATTCTTTGTTGTCTTAGCATGTTGGTTGTGTGATCATTAAGTTGAGCAATGAGATGTGCTTAAGTGTGTTTATTGTAACCATGCTCTTGCCATGCTTCTTGTGTGTAATGCTTTGTCTATTGCACTTCCATGTGTTCATGCACTTGCATCTTGCATGTCATCTAGGTACGCTAGATGAACCACGTGAAGGACATGAGGGTGGATCATCCCGAAGATGGAGTGATTAAGCAAGTGTTATGATCTTAGATGTCACCAAGACGGAGCAAGCTAACTAATCTGACTCGGTGTCATTCCAGGCAAGCCCCGGAGCATTATAAGCCTCCTACTTTCTGAATGTGAATGAGTATATATATGTTATATATGTATTGTTGCATTAAGTATAGGAGTTGGATGAAACCCTTGCTGCATATATATACCCTTCCTTGTCCAGTATATATAACACCTGAATCCTAATTAGTTAGGATCACGTCTGTGCTTTGCCATGCTTAGCTCGGTAGAAGCCAGGTGATTTCCTGTCACCTGCAGGATATAGGTGGATTCCGGATCACGGTTGGCTATATTTGCTATCATGGAAAAGAACCATGTGTTAATAATATGAAAGGAGACCGGGCGGGATGATGATAGTGACGCAACAAGGCATGGAGGTCTTGGGTGTGGATCTATCCCCGTCTGTGTCGGTTAAGGACCGATCGTTGTACATCCTCTTGTCATGTTGAACACATGCCTAACACTTAGTTGGCCGGATAACTCGTTCCGACCGCGAAGCCTAGTAGTATGACTCAAGCCGGAAGACCGGCAAGTATAAAGTGCGCACTACCGGAGGAAGTGCGGTGTGCGGGGGACCATTGGCGTAAGTCCAAAGGCAAGTGAGTTAAAATTCCTGACCTCCCTGGTAGAGTGGTAGCCCTGGGAGTGCGGCGTTGATCGGAACCGCGATTCCTGAGTCGTACCAAAGGTGACCCGTTGGCTCTCCGACGGGGGATGCTTGGGTGAGTGCTAGGAATACCCCTCCAGCTGGATAGGAATCGATTCGAATCGCCGTCTCTCACGGATAGTGAGAACTTGACAGAGCAGCGGCAAACGTAGCATTCACTAAATAACTTAATGGTTCTATGATGATGATGATGATGATCACAGCCTTGATAAACCTGATATGGTTATTATTGATTGATATTAATCAAGTGATTGCTATAGTGCAGGTGCTAATCTAGTTGATAGGTTAATAAGAATTAAATGGATGCTAAATAAGAAAGGTTTAACTATTTATACTTAAGCTTTTTATGCAAAATGTTGTCCAATAAGCTCCACTTATATAACAGCCTTGCATACTCCTTGGTGTCATTTATTTCTGGTTTATGATGGGTAAGTCTAGTTGAGTACATTCTCGTACTCAGGGTTTATTGCCACTTGTTGCAGGTTGTGATGTATCATAGCTACTGCAAGATTTGGATGACTCCTGCTATAGGGAAGGAGTAAGATCATGGGCATGATCCTTCCTACTTACCTCATTTATGATGCTTTTGTGGGAATGGACCATGGTACTGGCATGTATTTGAAATAAAAGTGATATTGGTTTCAAATTACTTTGCTTCCACTATTTGTAAACTTGAGTTGTAATAACCCTATCAAACTCCGATGTATTTGAACTACTTGCGAAATGTATGTAACGTGTGACTTGTTATGTTGAATCACTACGATCTTGGCTTGTATGTTGGTTGGTTTGAAATCCCTCGTGATTTTGATGGACTACCGGAATTATATGGGCTCAAGTATGATAAATTGATCTCTTCGGCGATTGTTTTTGTACTTGTGCTCTTATAATTTGGACGGTTCCGTGACAGCTGGCATCGGAGCAAGGTTCAACAGTAAACATGTCATATGTGTATTTGAAACAAAGCTTTTCTTTATAAAAATCAGTTTTGGCAAATTATTGCTATATATAGGTGTGTTCAAATCCAAACTTTTAATCTAGTATGCCAGTGGTCATTCCTCTATGCCCAACTAAGGATCTTTAGGTGGCTTAGTTAAGTACTAACTATGGGGGGATTTACTTGCTGCAATTTTTATTTCGTCGTCCATACGGCGTGCTATTGTATGGATGCCATTCACTTGAGTGGTAATGTATGGATCAATTTACATCGACGCCCAGGCCAAGGTATGTATGTATGATGACCGCACTATGCTACCCTGTGGTCAAATGGTAGAGGTAGCCCTCATATATGAATTAGCCATATATGTTGATAGATTCAAATTTTGCAACATCGCACCTACGCTCAGGTAAGTGTGAGTTGTGAGAGCATGATCGTCCAACCGTCGGTCTAGGGGAGAGCTAGTTTTGGTTACTGGAATATTTACATGTTACACACATGTATATATGAAGGTACTTAATTGTGGGTTAGTGGTACGACCGTATATACATGTCTCTATGTATGTATAGGCGTATTTCATTTTGGGTAGTTTGATGCTGAAATATATATATTGAGATATATATATGGAAGCATCTAGCTTTCAACCTAGAGTCCAGTATTTCATTTCATGCACTTGTATCATTGTTGGGTTGGGCTAAAATGAAATTTTCTGCAGGTACGCTAACCACGAATGCGTAGATTGTTTGTAGCTAACGACTAGCTTTATGTCGAGAGTGTGCGTATTATGCCACCGATATAGAACGTGATTACCACCTTAGGCTGGTGATTTTGTGAGGACGAATAGGACGAAGCATGCATCATCATGATTGATTGCCCTATGCATAACTTTGCTCTTGTCACCCTTATTCTAACAATAAGTAACTTGTGAATTAATATGATGTCACTGTGCGTGTGTAAAGTTAGATAAAATGCCTTGCTCTATGTTGCCTGAGTAGCTATGCTTGGTGTTAGGTTCTTTATTTTTAGTTACCTACACAGTAGTTCTTTTTATGTGTGGTTGCCTTGCTTTCTAGGTGTGGTTGTAGCACAACTTGTCTAACCTCTTGTCCTCGGTGAGACCATGAGTTGTCATCAAGCCTTATCATTGTGCTTATCTCATAAGTTGCCTCAAGTACACCTTCTCGCTTAGAACACATGATCTTATGCGTGTGTACCTAACCAAACCTCGTTGGGTTCTCTTGAATATCAACTTTTGCCCATGATATGTCCTTTTTTGAGCTTTGCCCGAATTCTTTTGGAACCTTTGCTACCTCTCTAAAAAAAATCATCTTGTTCCTAAAGACATGATCATATCTACCTACTTTGTGGTACAATATCGTATCATGACCCTTGTCCTAAGAACTAGATGTTGGGTTGCATAATGGTTATCTATCAAATCATGAATCTCATATCATGATGCCAATCATTCTTAATCATGCAACCTACTACATTGGTTATGCATCAATGTCATTATTCCCTAAATCCTTGAACCACATGCACACGTGCATGTAGAAGGAGGTATGCTCACAGTTAGTGGGGTACACCATATTCATGTTCTATCCTAACTGTAATCATCTCATTGAGTATCTTTCTAAAGAACATTCTTCTGCTCTTGTGCTTGCTGCCCAATTAACTGGGTTACCCTTTGATCTATCTCGATGGCTTGCTTATGTTTTGGTCAATTTGTGCCATCCGTCAACATGATGCACATGTTTGAGATGGCTGGCCTTTTTGGACATAAGTGAGATTTATCTTCTCGATTGAAGAAGAGTATGCACCTACTCAGTAAAGGATAACAACACATTCCCATCATGTTCTATTTACTCTCTACCACCTTTGCTTATAGTAATGGTTGCTGGAGATAATTTCATTGATGTTCTCGCATGCTTGCTTATGTCTTGGGTGTCTTGCTTCTATGTGCGAAAACCTTACCCCAAGAATCCTCTCAGACCACTTGGTTCCTTGTCCTATAGTGGATCTAGTGCAATGCTTATCTGTTATTGCATGAGCCCCATAATCTTTTCATGACAGATCATGTTGCTGCTGTGTTGATGAAGCACTAATCTAAGTATCAGCTTGGTCTATTGAATCTCGTTTATTTAACCTCCAATTCTCCCTAATCTTAAATGTTATCAGTCATGATCTCATGTTAATTATTTATCTGGTAACTATCTTGGTTAACACAGTGATTTGTGGAAATTAAAGCAAAATCCATGATCAGTTGTCTTCGACAAGTAAGATATGTTCTCCTGTGTTGTGTTTTGGATCTTCAGGTCACTTCCATGTTGACTCCAAACCTTGTGACTACCTTTGCTTTACTATCCCTCCTTTGCACAATGCTTGTTCATACAACCAACTTTTGTGCCCCATTAAACTTTTCATTTAGTGTATGATCAATAATGGTGTCATGAGCAGTAGCTAACGGTGCCACGACGAAACTGAGAGCCTCTTGTGGGCGGCCGACACAAGGATGTGCTGCTCGGCACGCGCTGGTATCGAGGTTTCTAGTCATGATCCATTATGGAACTATACCAATGAAATGTTTGCTTGTGACCTTTCCTTGATAATCTCACCATATCATATCGACATTTCCCTATGTCCAACCAGATGTCATAGGACATTCTTCTGAAGTCAACTAGAGGTTAACCTTTGAAGAACAAGTCACTGACATAAAAAAAACTAACAGACTGCAAGAGATGGTAGACAAGTGACACTATTTCACTATCCCTACAATGACGATGAGCATTTAATGAGCATCATGGGTCATCCTCATCAAACCAGAAGGACACCCAACACTTAATGTTGGACAAGCTATCTGTTAAACAATCATCGATCATCACCACTGTGCTTATGACCACGTTTTCCTAAGTCTTGATCTTTATGTGCATCATGGTCATACAACTAAAGTCAACCATCTTTGGCATGAATCCTTATCTCCTAACTTTGGAGGTTACCAATTGTTGAGTATCAACTGTAATTGTTGTGGTTAAGTGTGAAGCTTTGGAAAATATTGGGCTGGGAGGCAATTGTATGGTTGCTAGTAGCAAGGCTAATCTCAAGGAAAGTAATGATGGAGTGACAGCCACGAGGGATATGTTTTATCAATTAGTGAATTAAACATGGAGTTGAGAGATGTCTTGTTAGTCCAGAACACTGCCATTGCAGCACTGAACAAGTTAGTATGTACATGTTCTGCTTACGCAAATGTTGCATGTTTGAGCTGAATTTCGGTCAGAGATTAGAAGACTCATGCATTTGAATTTTTATCAAGTTTCATGCAGAATTGAGTGGTAATTGGTTGAATACTTGCAACTGTTGGATACCTCTAGCTCACGCAATCATCCTTCTTCAGTAGTGGTTGTCCAATTCCTACATGCCTTGGGTACCTTCTATGTGTTACCTAAGAAGTTGCACCTTATTCCACCCAAATAACTTTTGTTGTTTGCATAGGAGGATCCCCTTGAAGTAAATGATCATGGAAGGTGTTGAACCAACAAAGTCAGCTATCACATTCATCGTTCTCTTAACCAGGTTGGCAAGTACAATTGTCATCAGAGAAAGAGAACTGCATGCTTGGAAAGTTGTACTCCAACCATTTTGGTAGAAGACTACTTTTCAAATGTTGTGAATGAGCATGGAACCACTATAATGAGCAACTCGTAGAAGCTTGTGACTTGGTGCAAGGTTCTTATGGCTTGTAGTAGTTTCACTAAAGAGACTGATGATACACGTAGCTCTGCTTATGCTCTGAACCACCCTTCATACTTTGAGAACAAAGTACACAGGACAATGCTCTCTTGGATTCCTCCTAAAGTAACAATGCTTCATCTTCAGACCAAAGTTACTATGAAAAGTAAGTATCAGAAAACTTTTGGTCCAACTTAACATCTCTGATGTTCGAATGCTATCTTTGAGGCTGGGGCATGACATTGTTTCTCTTCCCTTGAAAGTCTTTCTCACCGAATCTCAGGACGAGATTCTTTTTAAGGGGGGAGGGCTGTAACACCCTAGGTGTTTGTCTTGCAATTTGACACTTACATTTCATGAGCATAAGCATCATTTGTTCATATATGATAGTATGAAACATACTTTGATGTCATGACAAGTGAATGCTTGATGATCCTGCATAATAGAGCTTGTGGGTGTTGATGGTGCTTCTTTCACATGTATCACCTCCATCTCTACCTAGGTTGATCACTCAAAAAGTTTCATGAAGTTTGGATTCAAAAGGTCAAATGAAAGGATAAGTTACATGCTTGTTGGAATGACCTTATTAAGTGAACGGAACCTTGGGTTATTAAGCTAATCTTGCAATCTTGACCAACTGACTCTAGATGAACTCTACAACAAAAGTCATGAAGGGTTCATGTTAAGCTTGTGCCAAGAAAATGCTTCAATTGCTCTAAAACCCTAGTTTGAGCTTTATCAAGTTGCTACTTTGTCCAAAGTGAAAGTTTGACTTTGGTACTAGTTATGAGGTTTGACCTTAAATAACAGTTGTAGTTTTGCTTCTGTAGAACAAACTTTATTTAAAGGTCAAGAGCTAGTTTGGTACTTATCCTAGTCAAATTAAGCTCACAAGATTCAAATGCAGTGCTGTTTTGGATCTCAGAAATTTGGCTAAGTCATCAGTGTTTCAGTTTCGGGTGTCCTAATTCGGAGCTTTGTAGGTTCCTAACCAAGCTGAAACAGTCTTTGAGCCTTTAACAAAAGTTGTAGCTCAGTTCATATGCTACAAACTTTGTTTCAGGCCTCATATCTGAATCGTCATCTAAGCATGTCAAATAATGGTCACAAGATTGAATCTACTATAATTCCCAGCACTTCGAATTTCTAAGTGTGGGATTGCAGTTCATCACTTTGGCATTCCGCGTTCTCCAAATTGTGTTCAACAACGTGCTTGGGTCCCAATATAAAAGTTGGAGTATATATTGTGGCCAAGAGCATACCAAAAGATGACACCAGTTGGACTTCGTTTTGGTCATCAATTTTGAGTTTTGCTAATCTTTATCAATTCATTGACACTCAAGGATTGACATCATATTATCTCTTAATCCGTTACTCTAATGGCTTTGCACTCTGAATAAAATTTGGAGAGCAGGCCGAGCTTGGCAAACTTCGTTTTTGGCCCATGTCCAAATTCGGCCCAGAAATGGTCCAAATTCGCATCCCACTCTGTATACTCCGACGCGCGCCACGTGTTCGGTGAAATGTCGCCGTGGCGACCATGCGGAGCAGCAGCGCATCACCCTTCCTGCCGCGTGTCCAAGTGCCCTCGCCCCTCCAAATGTGAACGCCGAGGTCCACTCGCCCCTCTGCTCACTCCCAGACGCTCTCTCGGCCTTCTCCCGCGTCTTAACGCCGGCGAACGGCCGCACCCCGCCATGGCTGTCGCGGAGCTCCATGGCTGCCGCTGTTCCTTCTCATCCAAGCGCTCCCACGCTCAGCCAGCACCACCACCGCCTCCGCCTCTTCCTCCTCTACAACGAGCGCCCCTCGGCCGAGGTGGAAGACCGCCGGAGTGCCACCACCACTGACCGCTGCCGTCGCCGTCGACATGTGTGCGTGGCCAGGGAGCCACGGGCCACCTTTGGCCGAGCTGTGGCCACCTACGGGTGCGTCTCAGTGCCCTGATGCTTCCCCACCCCTCCATCGCCGCCGACGAGGCTCCGACCGGCCGGAACAAGAAGCTCCGGCGAGCTCCTCTGTTTTCCTCGCGACCAAGGACCTCGGGGTTGAATTCGACAAAAGCCAGGGGTTTTCTGCAGAACTCATGACTCAGATGAATAGTGCTTCGAGGACCTATTTGTTTTGAAGAAATGCTGGAACTTTGAAAATACATAAAAAATCATAGAAAAATCGTAAATTAGCAAATGTAGACTTTATGAAATCTTTATAAAATTCTCTATGCAGTAGATCTATAATATGCCATGTTTTAGTTTAAAGTTTTAGATGTAGAAAATGATTTATGCAGCTAGGTTTTTAATACTAGTTGAGTTTGTCTTTTTTATAACTGTTGCTGTGTAGATCCAATTGAATTGAAACTTTTGTGGCATGCTATTCGTGTGATGCTTGATGCATGGTAAAAGTTTCATGATTTTTGGTTGCAGTGTGGTTGAGTTATTGATTTAACTTGCATAGGGCTTGATAAATGGTTTATAATTATAAATAAAAATGTGAAAATGGAAAATGTTGTTCCACTATAATTCTATGATATTTTTGTATCATGATAATATATAATATGGTCATGTGTTTGAAGAAAATATGATTTGTGCATTTATCTTGCTCTCACATGGTTAATTGCAATAGCAATTTATCTTTTTCATAGATGTTGCTATGCTTATTCAAATGCAGTAAAATTGATACAGTAGTCTACTGATGTTATTCAGAGGCTACTGTAATTTTTGTAGAATTTACTGTGCAAGTTTGGTATATGTTCTTTAATTCACCTTATTATCCAAATAAATTAAGAAAGGCATTAAATAAATTTATTTGGTAATGACCACTATATTTTCTGGTGTTCTTTAGATATGTGCAAACTGTTGGTAACAATGTTTTTGCTCAAATGCATGTTTGAAACATAAGTTAGTAATTAATTGTTTGCAATTGTTGTCTCTGGACAGTTTCTGGGACTGTTTGGATTACAGTATGTAAATGATGTATTCTGGGAATCTTGTTTATATCAAAGTTGTAGATAATTCATTTATCTAGATTCTGTTAAAATTTGGTAGTATTTGGTTATGTGGTTTCTGAGTTATGTATGTTCAAAGTTTGATTCCAGAAATGGCTGCTCTCTGTTTGTCAGGGACAGATTCTGGAACTTTATAATTTCGACCAGCTTAAGTTGAGAATCATGCTTTGATGTCTAAATATCAAATGTAGATAATTTCCTAAGCTTTCTAGAATGTCCTAATTCATGTCTTTTGGAGTTGTGTAACTCTAATTATGATTAATTTTCTCAGCTGCTGTTAACAGTCCTAAAAATGGTAGATTCCTTGTATTGCTGTGGCTTGGTATATTGCTATGTATGACTCATGTCTTTGATAATGACCAAGTTATTACACCTGAGATCTTGTGAAACATGTATGCCATGCCTGATATACTTGGTTGCATTCTTTGTTGTCTTAGCATGTTGGTTGTGTGATCATTAAGTTGAGCAATGAGATGTGCTTAAGTGTGTTTAGTGTAACCATGCTCTTGCCATGCTTCTTGTGTGTAATGCTTTGTCTATTGCACTTCCATGTGTTCATGCACTTGCATCTTGCATGTCATCTAGGTACGCTAGATGAACCACGTGAAGGACATGAGGGTGGATCATCCCGAAGATGGAGTGATTAAGCAAGTGTTATGATCTTAGATGTCACCAAGACGGAGCAAGCTAACTAATCTGACTCGGTGTCATTCCAGGAGCATTATAAGCCTCCTACTTTCTGAAAGTGAATGAGTATATATATGTTATATATGTATTGTTGCATTAAGTATAGGAGTTGGATGAAATCCTTGCTGCATATATATACCCTTCCTTGTCCAGTATATATATAACCTGAATCCTAATTAGTTAGGATCACGTCTGTGCTTAGCCATGCTTAGCTCGGTAGAAGCCAGGTGATTTCCTGTCACCTGCAGGATATAGGTGTATTCCGGATCACGGTTGGCTATATTTGCTATCGTGGAAAAGAACCATGTGTTAATAATATGAAAGGAGACCGGGCGGGATGATGATAGTGACGCAACAAGGCATGGAGGTCTTGGGTGTGGATCTATCCCCGTCTGTGTCAGTTAAGGACCGATCGTTGTACGTCCTCTTGTCATGTTGAATGCATGCCTAACACTTAGTTGGCCGGATAACTCGTTCCGACCGTGAAGCCTAGTAGTATGACTCAGGCCGAACGACCGGCAAGTATAAAGTGCGCACTACCGGAGGAAGTGCGGTGTGCGGGGGACCATTGGCGTAAGACCAAAGGCAGGTGAGTTAAAATTCCTGACCACCCTGGCAGAGTGGTAGCCCTGGGAGTGCGACGCTGATCGGAACCGTGATTCCTGAGTCGTACCCAAGGTGACCCGTTGGCTCTCCGACGGGGGATGCTTGGGTGAGTGCTAGGAATACCCCTCCAGCTGGATAGGAATCGATTCGAATCGCCGTCTCTCCTGGATAGTGAGAACTTGACAGAGCAGCGGCAAACGTAGCATTCACTAAATAACTTAATGGTTCTATGATGATGATGATGATGATGATGATCACAGCCTTGATAAACCATATATGGTTATTATTGATTGATATTAATCAAGTGATTGCTATAGTACAGGTGCTAATCTAGTTGATAGGTTAATAAGAATTAAATGGATGCTAAATAAGAAAGGTTTAACTATTTATACTTAAGCTTTTTATGCAAAATGTTGTCCAATAAGCTCCACTTATATAACAGCCTTGCATACTCCTTGGTGTCATTTATTTCTGGTTTATGACGGGTAAGTCTAGTTGAGTACATTCTCGTACTCAGGGTTTATTCCCACTTGTTGCAGGTTGTGATGTATCATAGCTACTGCAAGATTTGGATGACTCCTGCTATAGGGAAGGAGTAAGATCATGGGCATGATCCTTCCTACTTACCTCATCTATGATGCTTTTGTGGGAATGGACCATGGTACTGGCATGTATTTGAAATAAAAGTGATATTGGTTTCAAATTACTTTGCTTCTGCTATTTGTAAACTTGAGTTGTAATAACCCTATCAAACTCCGATGTATTTGAACAACTTGCGAAATGTATGTAACGTGTGACTTGTTATGTTGAATCACTACGATCTTGGCTTGTATGTTGGTTGGTTTGAAATCCCTCGTGATTTTGATGGACTACCGGAATTATATAGGCTCAAGTATGATAAATTGATCACTTCGGCGATTGTTTTTGTACTTGTGCTCTTATAATTTGGACGGTTCCGTGACACTAAGCACTATCTCTACACAGACCAAACCAAGCTTCCACTCGAACATCTTCACCTAGGAGTACCAATAGGTGCGTCCAAAATGGTTTCTTAGACTATGGTGCATTAGATGCAAACTGTGCACCAATCTTGCACTGAAACTAACACTATCTCCAAACAGACCGAATCGAGATTCCATGACACATGTCATCTAGGAGTTCCATCGGGTGCGTCCAATTGATTTCTGAGCATATGATACATTCCATGCAAACCATACACCTATCTTGCATCAAGCTAAGCACTATCTCTACACAGACCGAACCAAGCTTCCGCTCGAGCCTCTTCACCTAGGAGTACCAATAGGTGCGTCCAAATGGTTTCTTAGACTATGGTGCATTAGATGCAAACTGTGCACCAATCTTGCAACGAAACTAACACTGTCTCCAAACAGACCAAAGTGAGATTCCATATGACACATGTCATCTAGGAGTTCCATCGGGTGCATCCAAATTGATTTCCGAGCATATGGTACATTCCACGCAAACTGTGCACCTATCTTGCATCAAGATTAACACTATCTCCGAACAGACCAAGCAGAGCTTCCACTTGAGCCCTTTAACCCAGGAGAACCATCGGGTGCGACCAAAATGGTTTCTTAGCCTATGGTGCATTAGGCACAAACCGTGTACGTATCTTGCATTGAATCTAACACTATCTTCAAACAGACTGTACCGAGATTTCATATGACACACATCATCTAAGAGTTCCAATGGGTGCGTCCAAATTGATTTCTGAGTATATGGTACGTTCCATGCAAACTGTGCATCTTATCTTAGATCAAGATTAGCATGATCTCCATATAGACTAAACCAAGCTTCCACTTGAGCCCCTTTACCTTGGAGTACCATTGGGTTTGTCCAAAGTGGTTTCTTAGCCTATGGTGCATTAGGCACAAACCGTGCACCTATCTTGCACTGAAACTAACACTCTCTCCAAACAGACCAAAGCGAGATTCCATGTGACACACATCATCTAGGAGTTCCATCGGGTGCATCCAAATTGAGTTATGAGCATATGATACATCCCATGCAATCCATACACCTATCTTGCATCATGCTAAGCACTATCTTTACACAGACCGAACCAAGCTTCCACTCGATCCTCTTCACCCAGGAGTACCAATAGGTGCGTCCAAAATGGTTTCTTAGACTATGGTCCATTAGATGCAAACTGTGCACATATCTTGCAATGAAACTAACACTATCTCCAAACAGACCAAAGCGAGATTCCATATGACACATGTCATCTAGGAGTTCCATCGGGTGCATCCAAATTGATTTTCGAGCATATGGTACATTCCACGCAAACTATGCACCTATCTTACATCAAGACTAACACTATCTCCAAACAGACCAAACAGAGCTTCCACTTGAGCCCTTTAACCTAGGAGTACCATCGGGTGCAACCAAAATGGTTTCTTAGCCATGGTGCATTAGGCACAAACCGTGCACATATCTTGCATCGAAACAAACACTATCTCCAAACAAACCGAAGCGAGATTTCATATGACACATGTCATCTAGGAGTTTCATCTGGTGCGTCCAAATTGATTTCTGAGCATATGGTACGTTCCATGCAAACTGTGCATCCTATCTTGTATCAAGATTAGCACTATCTCTAAACAGACCGTACCAAGCTTCCACTTGACCCTCTTCACCTCAGACTACCAATAGGTATGTCCAAAATGGTTTCTGAGACTATGGTGCATTACGTGCAAACTGTGCACCTATCTTGCATTAAGATTGACACTATCTCCGAACAGACCAAACAGAGCTTCCACTTGAGCCCTTTAACCTAGGAGTACCACCGGGTGCGACCAAAATGGTTTCTTAGCCTATGGTGCATTAGGCACAAACCACGCAAATATCTTGCATCAAAACTAACACTATCTCCAAACAGACCGAAGCGAGATTTCATATGACACACATCATCAAGGAGTTGCATCGGTGTGTCCAAATTTATTTCTGAGCATATGGTATGTTCCATGCAAACCGTGCATCCTATCTTGGATCAAGATTAGCACGATCTCCAAATAGACCAAACCAAGCTTCCACTTGAGCCCCTTTACCTAGGAGTACCATCGGGTGTGTCCAAAGTGGTTTCTTAGCCTATGCTGCATTAGGCACAAACCGTGCACCTATCTTGCACCGGAACTAACATTCTCTCCAAACAGACCAAAGCGAGATTCTATATGACACACGTCATCTTGGAGTTCCATCGGGTGAGTAAAAATTGATTTCCGAGCATATGGTATGTTCCATGCAAACCATGCACCTATCTTGCATCAAGATTAGCACTATCTCCTAACGGACCAAACTGAGCTTCCATTTGAGCCTCTTCACCTAGGAGTACTGTTGGGAGTGTCCAAAATGGTTTCTTAGCCTATGGTGCATTAGGTGCAAAGCGTGCACCTATCTTGCACCGAGACTAACACTCTCTCTAAATGGACCGAAGTGAGATTCCATATGACACACATCATCTAGGAGTTCCATCGAGTGTGTCCAAATTGATTTCTAAGCATATGATACATTCCATGCAAACCGTGCACCTATCATGCATCAAGTTTAGCACTATCTCTAAACAGACCAAACCAAGCTTCCACTTGAGCCTCTTCACCTTGGAGTACCAAAAGGTGCGTCCAAAATGGTTTCTTAGACTATCCTGCATTAGGTGCAAACAGTGCACCTATCTTGCACCGAAACTAACACTATCTCCAAACAAACCGAAGCAAGATTGCATATGACACATGTCTTCGAGGAGTTCCATCAGGTGCGTCCAAATTGACTTTCGAGTATATGGTACGTTCCACGCAAACTGTGCTCCTATCTTGCATCAAGATTAACACTATCTCTGAATAGACCAAACAAAGCTTCCACTTGAGCTCTTTAACAAAGGAGTACCATCGGGTGCGACCAAAATGGTTTCATTGCCTATGATGCATTAGGCACAAACCATGCACCTATCTTGCATCGAAACTAACACTATCTCCAAACAGACCAAAGCGAGATTTCATATGACACACATCATTTAGGAGTTCCGTCAGGTGCGTCAAAATTGATTTTGGAGCATATGGTATGTTCCATGGAAACTATGCATCCTATCTTGGATCAAGATTTGCACGATGTCCAAACAGACCATACTAAGCTTCCACTTGAGCCCCTTTACCTCGGAGTACCATCGGGTGTGTCCAAAGTGGTTTCTTAGCCTATGGTGCATTAGGCACAAACCATGCACCTATCTTGCACTGAAACTAACACTCTCCAAAAAGACTGATGCAAGATTCTATATGACAAACGTCATCTAGGAGTTCCATCGGGTGAGTCCAAATTGATTTACGAGCATATGGTATGTTACATGCAAACCATGCACCTATCTTGCATCAAGATTAGCACTATCTCCAAATAAACCAAACTGAGCTTCCATTTGAGGCCCTTCACTTAGGAGTACCATTGGGTGTGTCCAAAATGGTTTCTTAGCCTATGGTGCATTAGGCGCAAACCGTGCACCTATCTTGCACCAAAACTAACACTATCTCCAAATTGACCGAAGCGAGATTCCATATGACACACATCATTTGGGAGTTCCACCGAGTGCGTCCAAATTGATTTTCAAACATATGGTATGTTCCACGCAAACTGTGCACCTATCTTGCATCAAGATTAGCACTATCTCCAAATAGACCAAACCAAGCTTCCACTTGAGCCCTTTAACCTAGGAGTACAATTGGGTGCGTCCAAAATGGTTTCTTAGCATATAGTGCACTAGGCAAAAACCGTGCACCTATCTTGCATCAAAACTAACACTATCTCCATACAGAGTGAAGCAAGATTTCATATGACACATGTCATCTAGGAGTTCTATTAGGTGCGTCCAAATTGATTTCCAAGCATATGGTATGTTCCATGCAAACCGTGCATCCTATCTTGGAACAAGATTAGCACTATCTCTAAACAGATTGAACTGAGCTCCCACTTGAGCCTCTTCACTTTGGAGTACCAACAGGTGCGTCCAAAATGGTTTCTTAGACTATTGTGCATTAGGTGCAAACTGGGCACCTATCTTATACTAAAACTAACACTATCTTAAAATAGACCGAAATAAGATTCCATATGACACATGTCAACTAGCAGTTCCATCGAATGCGTCCAAATTGATTTTCGAGCATGATACATTCCATGCAAACCGTGCACCTATCTTGCATCATGTTTAGCACTATCTCTAAATAGACCGAACCAAGATTCCACTTGATCCTCTTCACCTTGGAGTACCAATTGGTGCGTCCAAAATGGTTTCTAAGACTATAGTGCATTAGGTGCAAACTGTGCACCTATCTTGCACCAAAACTAACACTATCTCCAAACAGACCGAAGCGAGATTTCATATGACACATGTCATCTAGGAGTTCCATCGGGTGCGTACAAATTGATTTCCAAGCATATGGTATGTTCCATGCAAACTGTGCACCTATCTTGCATCAAGATTAACACTATCTCCGAACAGACTAAAGAGAGCTTCCAGTTGAGCCCTTTAACCCATTAGTAACATCGGGTGCGACCAAAATGGTTTCTTAGCCTATGGTGCATAGGTACAAACTGTACACCTATCTTGCATCGAAACTAACACTATCTCCAAACAGATCGAAGCATGATTTCATATGACACATGTCATCTAGGAGTTCCATCAGGTGTGTCCGAATTGATTTCCGAGCATATGATACGTTCCATGCAAACCGTGAATCCTAACTTGGATCAAGATTAGCACTATCTCTACACAGATCAAACTGAGCTTCCACTTGGGCCTCTTCACCTTGGTGTACCAATAGGTGCGTCCAAAATGGTTTCTTAGACTATAGTGCATTAGGTGCAAACTGGGCACCTATCTTGCACAAAAATAACACTATCTCCAAACTGACTGAAGCGAGATTCCATAAAAGATGTCATCTTGGAGTTCCATCGGGTGCATCTAAATTGATTTTTGACAATATGATACGCTGCATGCAAAACGTGCACCTATCTTGCGTCAAGTTTAGCACTATCTCTAAACAGACCAAACCAAGCTTTCAGTTGAGCCTCTTCACCTTGGAGTACCAATAGGTGCATCCAAAATGATTTCTTAGACTATGGTGCATTAGGTGCAAACTATGCACCTATCTTGCACCAAAACTAACACTATCTCCAAACAGACCGAAATGAGATTTCATATGACACATGCCATCTTGGAGTTCCATCGGGTGCGTCCAAATTGATTTCCAAGCATTTGGTACGTTCTGTTGACACTTGCTAACACCACTTGAATACTAGGTTGTCATCCCCAGCATGGCACTAGAGTGTACTATGGTATTTATACGCACACAGATAATCCGCAAGCGCACGGATACCGTTGAAGCTTTTTACCCGGTTAAAGGTTTTATCGTATCCATAGGGAAACGGGGGAACTGATCTACGCTCTAACTTAACCAAGATAAGTAAATAAGTGTAAATAGGAAAGATGGTAGAATCGAATAAGAACAATATTAAAGGTAAGATAACAGTGAGTGATAATATGGGAATAGAGAGTAGAGCAATTACAGTATATGGGCGATGGTAGCAGAATAGAGAGAATAACTATGGTTTCTCTACTTCAAAGGGGTATGTCTATGTCTGGGACGAACCACGTGATAAGAGTACACCACAAAGGATTCTTATCCTTAGGCCGATAAACCCTACCCATCCTGCTAACGAGAGGTGGACTACAGAGGACCAACGTAACTGTCACCTACGCGCCCTACCACACGATCCAGCTAGACAGGGGATATCCACAAGTAATCCAGATCTAAGCACCTCGCTTACACCTATACTACAACTCTCACCTATAGCGTCCTATAGATTAAAGTACTCAAAAGAGTTGTGAACCAGAACATACATAATTAGTAATTGCATAATGAATTAGAAGTAGATTACCAGAGTCATCCCATGAGCAAGCTTGATTAGAGCTTGATCATGACGAAGTACAACCGGAGGAAGAACCGACAGGCCGGCCTCTCCTCTAATTCTCCTTCGCTCTCCATCTTGCTACTATCTAGATCTACTCTAGTTTAGAGAAGAGAGGAGAGCTCTCATCTCTAAACCCTAGCTTTTGCTCTGTCTATGAATAATGAATAATGATCAAGGGGGTGCCTCCTCCAGGGGCCAGGGGGTCTGGTTATATAGTCTTTTTAGATGAATCTGGGCCGTCGGATCAAATCGACATTGATCGTGTGGTTTTCCTTGAAGTATTAGGTCGGTGGAGCATGATCCGCGAAATTGAAGCTGATTGGTTACTGTAGCTGGGCGGGCACCCAAGGGACTTGGGCGGGCGCCCTGCCCCCGGGCCCGATCGGCCTCCCGTTCGTTCCCGTGGCTTCTGGAGTCTTCTAGATGGTAGAAAATTGCGCGGCACGTTAATATCTCTATGTAAACCCGACGTGTGGGCCTTTCTTTTATATTTCTTGATAACCCCCTACAGAAATAGACGAACACCAAAACTCGTGGAATTCTGTCAGATAAAACCCTAAGTCTAGATGTTGATTTCATTTGGATCATTTTCTTTGTTTATTTGATAATTAAATTTGATACTTAAGGACCATCAACAAACTCCCCCAAGCTTACCTGTTGCTCGTCCCTGAGCAAGGATAGACTCAGCAATGGATCAGAAGTTGTTGCAATATCTTAAAAATTTGACGGTACACATGCTTTTAAATAAGATCTCATCTCTGAGTTAGAGTAAACTGTCAAGAACTAAAACTTACTTACTTTACCTTTCACCATGGGACTTGTAACCGTCACTTCTATCTTGAGTAGTTAAAAGATAGAACAGTCTAGCCAAGTGCCATGTCTCTTATTCTTGATCAGCTATAGCTCTGGAGTTTTTTGCAGATTTCCAAATAAAACTCAGAGATTCATTGTATGACTCTCTAAATCTCTCTTTTGTGGTATTTCTGGATCCTTACCAAGGCAGTGATGGTATATGCCTTCTCTCAAGATATGTGGTATTTGTGGTATAAGGAATAGTGACATTGCCTTCTCTCTCACCCTACTCTAATAAGGCTTTAATATCTGGAGCTCATAGGTGGGAGATAAAGTATACATACTTACAAGACATTTATTGTATAGTCAAACCATGGATCCAAAGAAACAAATCAATAAGCCAAATCAAGATGTGCATGTGTGGCGAATGAATGGTGTATGGTGATGATGGTGATAACAATGGTGAACGTCTAATTCTACTTTTGCTCTTTTGAGGGGATACATACCTTCCTTGCTTTTTGAAACTTTATGAGGAGAATGAGATGCTCTTCTTTTTCTTTCCTCTCAGGTGGGTATCTTGTACCCCTAATTCTACTGTCGGTCACTTGTCCATTTTTACCTCTCGTGTCACTTTTTCTTTCTTTCGAGGTTCCGGGCACTTGCCCCTTTTTATTTCCTTGTTTTTTTTATTTTTTTTTCTTCTCTTGTCTCTCTTTTTTTTCTTTTCTTTTCAGAACACTCATCTCTTGAGATAATATAGCAAGTGGTAGTAGCAAGATAACTTGAGCATTTATTTCACAAGGGAAAACAGAAATATTTTTGGCTATTCTCTCCCGGATTAGGAGTAGAATATTTTTGGGTGGTTCTGGAGATGGACATGGGTGTATATATGTGGATGGTACTTTCGGAGTAGAAGTAGCATATATGAGTGAACGTGCAAGTGAATCTTGATTTAACCACATGACAAGCTCCTAAGGGTCTACACAGCTTGACCACACTCAATGCTCATAAGCAGTAAATAGTAAATGTGTGGCTCAAAGTCTAGCAAGCATGTATATATGGCTGTGGTAGGAATTTAAACTTTCATCATACAGAAACTCATCATGCAATATTTTAATGATTTTTCAAAGATAAAATTCTCCAGAATTCTAGCATCTCTAGGAACAGATAAACAGCAGCTCAACCTTCCCATATCATATCCGTTAACAACTTAGATTTCAAATCAAGTTTTCATCCCACAAGTTTAGATCTAGAGCAAGCTTTAAATTATAACAGTTAAGTCTAAACTTGAGAGAGAACTTCAAATTTGCAAATTAGGCAGAGCAACTATTCATCATATCCATGCTAGAGTTTTATTATTAAGATTCAGATTAGCATAGCCACTTTATTTATTTATTAAACACACTAAGCAAAAGATATATATATAAGCACAAAATCTTTATTTGGTTTTTCATAGGTTATGTATTTTAATATTCTAATATAATATAAGTATAAAGATAGGTAGAAATACTTAGCGAGATAAATGGGGGTGCTCTCCCCCAAGCTGAATTTTGACGTAATTTCTTTTGATGTAGCTAGCAGGTGGCAGAGGTGTATTTGAAAGTCAGCAGCATTCCCACAGCAATTAGAATGTCCTCCGTCTGCTAGTCTTCTTGATTCTTAAATTCTGTGGAGCTCAAATAGACAACAAAGCTTGTGGAACTAATTAAGTGTTTGCATAAACATCTAGCCTTCATCATGTTGAGCTTCCTCAATAAATATTACTCCCTGTTTTTATATTTTTATTTTATAAAGCAGAAAAGAAATATTTATTTTATTTTTATGCCACCACAATGAAGGTACTTATGGGTTTTATGTCACTCGTATACTCACATGGGGCTTAGTATTTTTTAACATTTTTATTTTCTTTTCAAGACAGCATGATTAACTAATAATCTATTTAAGAAAAGTAAATAATTAAAGGGAAAAGGGAATGCAGAAAGGATAAATATGGATAACTACCGATCTTACCTTTCGGCGAGGGTTCAATGTTTTAAGTCTTCTTAACAAGACTTCTCACCGTGTTCATTCTTCAGGTGCATCATTTGATTCAGGTGCGGACCTTGACGTCTGCACCTCTTCGTTTGCCCAGCAGTTCGAAGTGCGGCGCTGGCAGTATCCTGCTCAGTGTGTTTGTGCTCGTAGATCCAGGCCCTTCACTTGGTAGATTCTGAGAGTTATAAAACTCCTCTGTGTTTGGCTCGAAGTGTACCTGCTCATAGAGACAAGGCAGAGATCAAGTGCATGGGTCCTGTTGGTGGAAAACACCAACAAAACCAAAAGTGTATTTGTTCTTCTCTAACCTTAAGCATGGTGAGCAAGACAAAGTTGATGAATGATAAGTTCATGAGTGTAGCACTTATAACATTTGTCAGATCAGATCGCTCAACCTTATGGAAAGATAATCTATCTATGTATATGTCTTTTTCTTTATATCTCTCAATGATTGAATGTGTAACATTTTAGCTCATATGATTAGGAGTGTGGGATCATGGAGGTAGTACTAAGAACAAGGGTTAAAGGACTAAACATGTTGAATCAGTTGGGTTGGTTAATCTAGAGTTGTAAATCATACATGTTTGTCTCTTTTATTTATATGAACGCTAGAACCAAGGAGAAACTTATAAAAGTGATAGTCAAGTACCTTAAGGTGTTACCTTACTTGAAGAGTGATGGTACAGTATCACCTTGTGGAAGCTTTCCTTTCTTTGTGCCTCGTGTTTGTGGCACCCTCCATGGATCATCTCTTGTGAGCTACGTCTTCCTTGTGTAAATTGTTAAACTTGATGTGTCTCTCTCTTCATCTCCGATGTGAGTTTATCTCAAGACTTCCCAGGTCGATATTGAAAGTTTTCCTGCAGGGGTTAGTCCAACAAAATATCCAATATCTACTATAGCATACTATCGGCTCAAAAATCAACCTAGACACCATGTCTAATTTGATTTAGGAGGGCATTTTAACCTAAGCACCATGCTTAATTTAAAATCCCTTGGAAGTAAGGTCATCATTTCTAACTAAGCACCATGCTTAATTAAGAGATAAATGAAACTACTCCAAACCTAGACATATACTAAAGCAAATAAAGGTAGCATGAGAGCATTTATAGAGATCTACTCAAGTGGAGATGAAGTAGTGTGATTAGTATTTAACAAATTGAGCATGTCTCAAAGGTAGGGACAACCAACATAGCAACATGGCAAAGGATGTTTTTATGTAAGGTACTCCCCAAAGCTTGAATTTTGCAGAATTGAAGTTTGGATGAATTTAATTGAGTGTTGCATGATGATTGGTTGGACATACCTTGTGCTTGTCATTCATCCGATCTTCTTGCTCCAATCCTGGAAAGGTTAGTGACAAGAATACCCAAGGGAATATTTTTACAATTATCCTTATATGCTCAATACACAAGGTAATGTTGCAAATAATTAAAAACTCATGTTACGATCTGATCAGTGCTTATTTTAGGACACCAAGCTTGTCCTTGGGAAACCATCAATTTATGTCAGCGAAGTGGTTTCCCTTCCAACGTTGACCTAAATCAAGATCAACTCCACCAGATTTGCAATATTTATTATAGACATATGCATCGACAACCGCCCTTTTAAAGTTTTTATAAATAGAAAGGAAGAGGGGGTTGGAGATCTCAAATGTGGTGATGTTGGAGAGGCCAATAGATTGGGAAGATGTTGCATATGAGCATGGAGTAAACAAAGTTGCTATGAAATAAATTCCACGCTCATTAATGTTATCTTCATCTCCAATCTGAATGTTCAGAGTTTCTCTTGGATTGGTCTCACTTATGTCCTCTTCTATAGTTGGATGAATCTTATCTTCAAAGGGAGTCAAGAACTCACCATTTGAAATTGAGCCCAAGTCAGAATCCATTAAGGCTTCTTCTTTATCCATCCATTCTACACATTCTAGCCATTTAGAACTTGTGATCAGGAAAGGGGAGGTGATAGAATTTTCAATATGGCTTAGCTCTCCTTCACTTGATATGTCATCCTCGACTTCTTCATAACAGGAACCAGGACATTCTCTAAGAGAACCATTATTGCGAGGATTTGAATTATCCCTGCTTGAAGGTCTCTTATGGAACCTGAAGTCTAAACCATCAGCATCTGAAAGATTTAAGGTCGGAATTCCTTCCTCCCTTAGAGAATTTTGAGGTATTGATGGTTTAGGATCGATAGTTAAAGTTTGGGATTGAAGTGGTTGTGATCTGGCTATCGAAACTTATTCTTCTTGTCTAGGAACTGGTTCTGTCTCTTTCTCAGGGATATAAAAGCTAGGAGACTTTCCACTTAATAAATCAATCAAATTCCAAGCTTCACTAGCAGGTAGGTGATAGAAGGATCCTCTAAAGGCTGTATTCAAGGTTTGCTTATTTTCCCCATTAAGGCCCTCAAAAAAGTGAATTAGAAGAACTTCTTCTGGAATAGAAAGCTTTGGGCCAGTGAGAGTAAGGTTAATAAAGCGGTCCCATGATTTGCTAAGAGATTCTTCTTCCAGTTGTCTGAAAGAAATAATCTCACGCCGAAGTTTCACCACTTTGGAGATTGGAAAATATTTTAAAAGAAAACTATTATATAACTCCTTCCAATCTCCATGAACACTCCCTACTTTGAGTTTGTACCAATGTCTAGCTTTTCCCGTTAAAGAGAACGGAAAGAGCTTCCATTTGAGGGTCTCATCGGACATTCCTTCTATGCGAAGGAGGTCACAGACTCGATAAAACTCCCTTAGGTGTGTGTATGGGTTTTCCTCACCTTCTCCTGAGAAAGGTTGTTTTTGAACAAATTCTATGTATTCGGGGTCTATCTCAAAACTAGATGCTATGATAGGCTTTGAAGATTTTGGTGGTTCGAGATGTGTGCCCGTAGGTTTATGAAATTCATCGATAGACATGTTTGAATTCATGATAGACCAGAGATCAAGGATTAGATAAGAAGAAAGATTAGCAGAGATGAGGCAAAGGATAAAAGGAAAATATATTTTTTTTTAGAAAATGATTAAGCTAGTTCGTAGTCAACTCAGCAACCGTTTCCCCGGCAACGGCGCCAAAAATGCTTGTTGACACTTGCTAACACCACTTGAATACTAGGTTGTCATCCCCAGCATGGCACTAGAGTGTACTATGGTATTTATACAGACACAGATAATTCGCAAGCGCACGGATACCGTTGAAGCTTTTTACCCGGTTAAAGGTTTTATCGTATCCACAGGGAAACGGGGGAACTGATCTACGCTCTAACTTAACCAAGATAAGTAAATAAGTGTAAATAGGAAAGATGGTAGAATCGAATAAGAACAATATTAAAGGTAAGATAACAGTGAGTGATAATATGGGAATAGAGAGTAGAGCAATTATAGTATATGGGCGATGGTAGCAGAATAGAGAGAATAACTATGGTTTCTCTACTTAAAAGGGGTATGTCTATGTCTGGGACGAACCACGTGATAAGAGTACACCACAAAGGATGCTTATCCTTAGGCCGATAAACCCTACCCATCCTGCTAACGAGAGGTGGACTACAGAGGATCAACGTAACTGTCACCTACGCGGCCTACCACACGATCCAGCTAGACAGGGGATATCCACAAGTAATCTAGATCTAAGCACCTCGCTTACACCTATACTACAACTCTCACCTATAGCGTCCTATAGATTGAAGTACTCAAAAGAGTTGTGAACAAGAACATACATAATTAGTAATTGCATAATGAATTAGAAGTAGATTACCAGAGTCATCCCATGAGCAAGCTTGATTAGAGCTTGATCATGATGAAGTACAACCGGAGGAAGAACCGACAGGCCGGCCTCTCCTCTAATCCTCCTTCGCTCTCCATCTTGCTACTATCTAGATCTACTCTAGTTTAGAGAAGAGAGGAGAGCTCTCATCTCTAAACCCTAGCTTTTGCTCTGTCTATGAATAATGAATAATGATCAAGGGGGTGCATCCTCCAGGGGCCAGGGGGTCTAGTTATATAGTCTTTTCAGATGAATCTGGGCCGTCGGATCAAACCGACATTGATCGTGTGGTTTTCCTTGAAGTATTAGGTCGATGGAGCATGATCCGCGAAGTTGAAGCTGATTGGTTACTCTAGCTGGGCGGGCACCCTGCCCCCGGGCCCGATCGGCCTCCCGTTCGTTCCCGTGGCTTCTGGAGTCTTCTACATGGTAGAAAATTGCGCGGCACGTTAATATCTCTATGTAAACCCGACGTGTGGGCCTTTCTTTCATATTTCCTAATAACCCCCTGTAGAAATAGACAAACACCAAAACTCGTGGAATTCTGTCAGATAAAACCCTAAGTCTAGATGTTGATTTCATTTGGATCCTTTTCTTTGTTTATTTGATAATTAAATTTGATACTTAAGGACCGTCAACATGTTCCATGCAAACCGTGCATCCTATCTTGGATCAAGATTAGCACTATCTCTAGACAGATCGAACTGAGCTTCCACTTGAGCCTCTTCACCTTGGAGTACCGACAAGTGCGTCCAAAATGGTTTCTTAGACTATAGTGCATTAGGTGCAAACTGGGCACCTATCTTGCACTGAAAATAAAACTATCTCCAAACAGACTGAAGCAAGATTCCATGACAGATGTCATTTAGGAGTTCCATCGGGTGCGTCTAAATTGATTTTTGAGCATATGATACGTTGCATGCAAACCGTCCACCTATCTTGGATCAAGTTTAGCACTATCTCAAAACAGACCGAACCAAGCTTTCACTTGAGCCTCTTCACCTTGGAGTACCAATAGGTGCATCCAAAATGGTTTCTTAGACTATGGTGCATTAGGTGCAAACTGTGCACCTATCCTGCACCAAAACTAACACTATCTCCAAATAGATCAAAGTGAGATTTCATGACACATGTCATCTAGGAGTTCCATCTGGTGCGACTCAAATGATTTCCG
>NC_012879.2:32622304-32625270 GCF_000003195.3 Sorghum bicolor
AACCGTGCACCTATCTTGCATCAAAACAAACACTATCTCCAAACAAACCAAATCAGGATTTCTATCTGGTGCGTCCAAATTTATTTCTGAGCATATGGTACGTTCCATGCAAACCGTGCATCCTATCTTGTATCAAGATTAGCACTATCTCTAAACAGACCGAACTGAGCTCCCACTTGAGCCCCTTCACCTTGGAGTACCAACAATTGTGTCAAAAATGGTTTCTTAGACTATGGTGCATTAGGTGCAAACTGGGCATCTATCTTGCACTGAAACTAACACTATCTCCAAACAGACCGAAGCGAGATTCCATGACACATGTCATCTAGGAGTTTCATCGGGTGCGTCCAAATTGGTTTCCGAGCATATGATACGTACCATGCAAACCATGCACCTATTTTTCATCAAGTTTGGCGCTATCTCTAAATAGATCGAACCAAGCTTCCACTTGAGCCTCTTAACCTTGGAGTACCAATAGGTGCGTCTAAAATGGTTTCTTAGACTATAGTGCATTAGGCGCAAACTGGACACCCATCTTGCACTGAAACTAACACTATCTCCAAACAGACCGAATCGAGATTCCATGACACATGTCATCTAGGAGTTCCATCGGGTGCGTCCAAATTGATTTCCGAGCATATGATACATTCCATGCAAACCATACACCTATCTTGCATCAAGCTAAGCAATATCTCTACATAGACCAAACCAAGCTTCCACTCGAACCTCTTCACCTAGGAGTACCAATAGGTGCGTCCAAAATGGTTTCTTAGACTATGGTGCATTAGATGCAAACTATGCACCAATCTTGCACTGAAACTAACACTATCTCCAAACAGACCGAATCGAGATTCCATGACACATGTCATCTAGGAGTTCCATCGGGTGCGTCCAAATTGATTTCCAAGCATATGATACATTTCATGCAAACCATACACCTATCTTGCACCAAGCTAAGCACTATCTCTACACAGACCGAACCAAGCTTCCACTCGAGCCTCTTCACCTAGGAGTACCAATAGGTGCGTCCAAAATGGTTTCTTAGACTATGGTCCATATGACACACATCATCTAGGAGTTCCATTGAGGGCATCCAAATTGATTTTCGAGCATATGGTACGTTCCACGCAAACTGTGCACCTATCTTGCATCAAGATTAGCACTATCTCCGAACAGACCAAACCAAGCTTCCACTTGAGCCCTTTATCCTAGGAGTACCATCGGGTGCGTCCAAAATGGTTTCTTAGCATATGGGGCATTAGGCACAAGCAATGCACCTATCTTGCATCGAAACTAACACTATCTCTAAACAGACCGAAGCAAGATTTGATATGACACATGTCATCTAATAGTTCCATCAGGTGCGTCCAAATTGATTTCCAAGCATATAGTACGTTCCATGCATATCCTATCTTGGATCAAGATTAGCACTATCTCTAAACAGACCAAACTGAGCTTCCACTTGAGCCTCTTCACCTTGCAGTACCAACAGGTGCGTCCAAAATGTTTTCTTAGACTATAGTGCATTAGGCCCAAACTGGGCACCCATCCTGCACCGAAACTAACACTATCTCCAAACTGACCGAATCGAGATTCCATGACACATGTCATCTAGGAGTTCCATCGGGTGCGTCCAATTGATTTCCGAGCATATGATACATTCCATGCAAACCATACACCTATCTTGCATCAAGCTAAGCACTGTCTCTACACAGACCGAACCAAGCTTCCACTCGAGCCTCTTCACCTAGGAGTTCCAATAGGTGCGTCCAAAATGGTTTCTTAGACTATGGTGCATTAGATGCAAACTGTGCACCAATCTTGCACCGAAACTAACATTCTCTCCAAACAGACCAAAGCGAGATTCTATATGACACACGTCATCTAGGTGTTCCATCGGGTGAGTCCAAATTCATTTCCGAGCATATGGTATGTTCCATGCAAACCATGCACCTATCTTGCATCAAGATTAGAACTATCTCCAAATAGACCAAACTAAGCTTCCATTTGAGGCCCTTCACCTAGGAGTACCACTGGGTGTGTCCAAAATGGTTTCTTAGCCTACGGTGCACTAGGCGCGAACCGTGCACTATCTTGCACCAAAACTAACACTATCTCCAAATTGACCGAAGTGAGATTCCATATGACACACATCATCTGGGAGTTCCATCGAGTGCGTCTAAATTGATTTTCAAGCATATGTTATGTTCCACGCAAACTATGCACCTATCTTGCATCAAGATTAGCACCATCTCCGAACAGACCAAACTGAGCTTCCACTTGATCCCTTTAACCTAGGAGTACCATTGGGTGCGTCCAAAATGGTTTCTTAGCATATGGTGCATTAGGCAAAAACTCTGCAACTATCTTGCATCAAAACTAACACTATCTCCAAACAGAGCAAAGCAAGATTTCATATGACACATGTCATCTAGAAGTTCCATCAGGTCCGTCCAAATTGATTTCTAAGCATATGGTATGTTCCATGCAAACCGTGCATCCTATCTTGGATCAAGATTAGCACTATCTCTAAACTGATCGAACTGAGCTTCCACTTGAGCCTCTTCACCTTGGAGTACCAATAGGTGCCTCCAAAACGGTTTCTTAGACTATAATGCATTAGGCGCAAACTGGGCACCTATATTGCACTGAAACTAACACGATCTCCAAACAGACCGAAGTGAGATTCCATGACAGATGTCATCTATGAGTTCCATCAGGTGTGTCTAAATTGATTTCTAATCATATGATACGTTGCATGCAAACCGTGATTCCTATCTTGCATCAAGTTTAGCACTATCTCTAAACAAACCGAACCAAGCTTCCACTTGAGCCTCTTCACCTTGGAGTACCAATAGGTGCATCCAAAATGGTTTCTTAGACTATGGTGTATTAGGTATAGAATCTTGCTTCGGTCTGTTTGGAGATAGTGTCAGTTTTGGTGCAAGATAGGTGCATAGTTTGTA